>NC_135723.1:13675002-13975002 GCF_964656455.1 Halichoerus grypus | reverse complement strand
CCACTTTCTGTTTTGTACTGGGATTACTGTAAATATGTGTTTGATTTCCCCTTTGATGACAACCTCACAGGGTTTGTCCACTCTGTATCCCTTTGGTGCCAGCACTAAACATACAGCCTTAAACCTAGACCCACTGACCACAAATGTATTGCGTATAGTGAAAACAATTTAGCCATCCAATAAGTGTTTTGGGATATTAGTTAGGCAAGTTTTTAGGCTCTGGGGATACAAGTTTCCAGTTATCATGGCACTGACAACAGTTATGGATGCATGTGAGCAGAAATGATAAGGTCTTCCTCTACAGAAGTATACATTTCATTCGGTTATAGAAGTTGTAGAGGAAAGAGGTCATCGAGCCCAACCGGCCCAAGCCCCTTGTTTTGCTCAAAGACATGAAATGATTGGACCAAGGCCAGTGGCCAGACCTGGGTGAGAAAGACCCCATTCTCTAGGCATCATGTCACAGCTTTTAGGCCACCTCTGATTGCTCCCTAAGTTTAATATCTTATTGGTTTAGAAAAATGTGCAAAACAAAGATTGTTCTTTGCAAAATTACCTTTATAATCTATTTTCTCTGTCCATTTTTTTTTGAAGATTTTATTTATTTATTTCACAGAGACACAGCAAGAGAGGGAACACAAGCAGGTGGGGTGGGAGAGGGAGAAGCAGGCTTCCCGCCGAGCAGGGAGCCCAGTGTGGGGCTCGATCCCAGACCCTGGGATCATGACCTGAGCCGAAGGCAGAGGCTTAACGACTGAGCAACCCAGGTGCCCCCTCTGCCCATTTTTATAATGATGAAGTCTTTTCCCTTTCCCTCCTCCCTCTCCCTCTCCACCCCTGCCAGCTCCCCGCCCCCACCCCCAAACAATCACGTGAACAATGTATGTAGTTATGTATTGCTCTACTCCTCATCCCAGTTAATAAATTACCTGTGACATTGCCTAGACCCTGAAACTTCCTGAGGTTAGGAGTCAGGGAAGGAATCTTCTCCCATATTCTTCATCAGGTACATTCTAGCCTGAGCTGTCGTAAGTGATTAAGGTGTGCTAGAGTGAATTTTAACAACTCAGGAAGATGGGGTTGCAGCCAACTCCCAAAGACAGAGGGAGCTTACATGATATATAATATGTCTCATGCTTAAAAAGCATACCTATATCTAGACATAGGTACATTTTGATATTTATTGAGCTTTCCTGGAATACATAGACATACATTAGAAGATTTGAACATGTATAATAAACATTGACATGCTCTGTAGAGTACTTTTAATGCAAGGGGGATGCGAGAAAAATTTGGGCAGCAGACATGTTTTGATGTTAATTGTGTTAGTTGCTTAAGGGTGAGTTAGAAGGGAGCAAGGGAAGACAGGTAGACCATTAAGCTTAAAGACCCAACAGTGGAAAGCCCAGTAATGGGCATTAGAGGGTTAGCTATAGGAGACTTAGCTAGAGTTGAAGTAGTGGGCATTTGGGGGTTGATTCTAATAACATTTCCACTTTACAGACTTCTCCACATGACATTTGAAGAATATTGTGGCACGTTTCTGCTGTCTAACCAGAGGAAGGAATTCCCTGTTCTTTGTAGAACTGTATGGTCCCAGTGGATATATTTCCTTATAAGCTATTTGAGGCAGGGGCCATATTTTCCCACAGCCTCTAACACAATGCTTTACACATAGTAGGCACTCAATAAAGCTGTGTCAAGCGTATGAATGCATAGGATTTCCATAAAAGGCATGATCCAAGGCTGTTCAAGTGGTTCTTACTCCTTTTTTATTGCCATTCTGAACTTACAGCTCCCCTAGCAACTATAACTTGTACCCCTGGAGCATATGTAGTATTTAGTATTTCTGTATGTGGTGTCAACTTTCATGTCATAATATACTATATATGGAACTGGTTAAGTTACAGTTGTTTTGGGAACCACAGGCTTTTTCCCACCTAAAATAAGCCCTTGCTAGCCATCCTGGTCTATGAAGAGGTAACATTCACTGGATGACCTTTTCATGCCTACCTCCCTCCCCCTGACCTTGACCCCCGATTTGGGAGACACATCCAGTTATAAGCGTAGGTGCTGAGTATAATGACAATTCGATGCTTAATAGCATTCGCGTTAGCTGCACTGTGCCATTACTATTTCTCACGGCCACGTTGATACTTACTGTTGTTTTATCAGGGGGCGCTTTTATATTTACCTACCTTTTGAAAAGAGGGATCGATTCAAGAGTTGGTCTGGTTATGTGAGATGTTCCGAAGGACAGTGACAGAACAAGTATGTTTCCTTCTCCTGCCTCGTGCAACCAGAACTGAACAGCAATGGCTGTGTTTTCCTGAAGTAGACATTCTAACTTTTCCTCTTACATTCAACATCACAAAATTTTAAACGGGAGTTTCTCGAAGCCTAGAGAAATAACTAAGCCTCATCTTAGTTCTTCTTGTAAATTCAGCTTTGCGAACAGAAAGCCAAGGAAAGGGGGCAGCGTGCCGGTGAGGGGGCACTTAAGGGAAGTCTAGTGGGGTCGAACATTCTCTTTTCCATGTGCTGGTGGACATGGGAGCACGCTGTCGAAGTGGATTGGCCTTGAGCCAGCAGATATTTCTGTTTGTGTTCCTTGAAGCTCAGTGAGCTATCTTTTGTATTCTCAAGGGAAAACCTCAATGTATCTATGTCTTTCTAAATTGAGAGCACCTTATTGTTTTTTTTTTTTAAAGATTTTATTTATTTATTTGAGAGAGAGAATGAGAGAGAGAGAGAGCATGAGAGGGGGAGGGTCAGAGGGAGAAGCAGACTCCCTGCTGAGCAGGGAGCCCGATGTGGGACTTGATCCTGGGACTCCAGGATCATGACCTGAGCCAAAGGCAGTCGCTTAACCAACTGAGCCACCCAGGCGCCCCGAGAGCACCTTATTGTTTAAGACTGATTTACTTATAAGGCTTTTACCCTCCTGGTGATGACTTAAACAGTTAGTAAAAACAAGTATGATTCTTTACCTATGCGTATTACACATCAGCAACTAGCGTCAGACTCCTCTTCACTGTGATTCTTCTGCTAAATGTTCTCTTAGGCCCTTCCATGTTTCCCGCCCTCTCTGTCTCTCAACACGCACGCGCACACACAGGCAGGCCCACCGCCCTCCCCAAATGACAGCTAGATATTAATCTCTCTCTGTTACATTTGAGCCCTGGCCTCGAGACTGAATGCTTACGATCTTTGTTTCTCTTTCATAAGTCATAAGTGGGTACACTCAAACATATTTGTTGAAATGGAATAAAAATGCTCTGAAATTTTACTTATAGAAAAGGCTGGGCTTAAAGGAGGCATCTTGTGCCTCCTCTTGTCCATTGGTGGCCCCTTCTTCGTGGCCCCCATGCACAGGGTCTGGTGCAGTGTCTGTCCATCCTTCTCAACAACATGACCTTTCCTTTTCCTTGTATCTTCCGATACCTCACCTCCTTGCAAGTTAAAAATGACCCGTCCCGTGTTCTTTGTTCAAATAGACTGATAAATGAATTTATACCTAAGTGTTAATATGTGAACTACCACACGTTATTTATAGTTTAAAAGGAGTTTCATGGCATTACAGTATATTGACCTTCAATATTAATGTAATGATGGAGATTTCACATTGGGCAGGTGAGACAGATGTTTCTGGGTGAATAGTTCACTCACCCTCTCAACCCATACCTCTTACAAGGCCACCTCCTCTGCCCTTAGGCAATGCTGGCACTTGATTGTGCCTGTAGAGTTTGCAGACAGTTTAAAAATGACCACTTATGGGTCTGGTATCACTCATCTCCCATGCTGAGACAAAATATGCTAGAAAGATCATTTGGTATCACAGCTCATTTTGATTTTTTTTCTTTTCCTTTTCCTTGTGTCTTTCTTTCTTTCTTTCTTTCTTTCTTTCTTTCTTTCTTTCTTTCTTTTTTTTTTTGCATTAGGTTAGAGTTCACAATCAGAGTTGAGGACAAGTCAATGATGATTGATTAATTAATTCATGTGATTTTTATTGAGTACTGGCTCTGGGCCAGGCACTACATAATGCATGGGGGATAGAATGATAACCAAGATAATTGTGGTCATTGTCCTTACCTAGATTGCAGTGTAGAAGGGAAGAAATGAAAAACCAGTAAAAAATACAGAAAAAAAATAAACTGTGATAAGTACCAGGAAGGAGATAAAAAATTTTGCTAAGATGGTGCATTATGATTGAAGGTGTAAAACCTACTTTAGATGGGGATATAGGGGAAGGCCATGTTTAAGCTAAATCCTTAAGGTTGAATGGTCAGCTTGTGGAGAATGGGGCTGGTGATGGGGTGGGAGAGATGGGGATGATGATGATGGTAGAAATGATGATGGAGTTGGTGGTGGTGATGTGATGATGATGATGGTGATGGAGCTGGTGGTGATGATGGTGATGGAGATGGTAGTGGTGATATGATGCTGATGATGGTGATGGAGATGGTGGTGGTGATTGTGATTATGAGCCATAATGAGGATTAAAACTACTCTATGGTAAAAACAGCAGAGTTACATCAAATGTTACTCTTTGACATTTTATCCAAGAAGACCTAGGAATACTAACAGTTAGAATGATATTGAATAACTTATTTAATCTTACCTTTGCCTGGGAACAATTTACCCTTGAAACTATTCTTAGTAGCAAAAGAGCAAGAAATACTTCCATAACTTTTGTATTTCCTTTTGTCGATAATGAATCCTAGAAAAATACAAGGTGACTGCTATGATTCTGTTCTTCTTTAAGCAAAATCCAGGAGTTCTGAAAGCAGTTTCTTAATATAGTACTAGTTTTGCCTGGAGGTCAATGATTTACAAGTATTAGGGAGAAAAATAACATTTTGCGGCAGTAAGCTGATTACCAATGTGCTGTTTTGGTAATTTATTGATTTGATCAGTTTCTTCAAAGGACTAAGTTTATTTTTCTCTTCAGGGAGAATTTCTGACTATTTCCTGATAGTTATCTCCTCCTTCCCTGCCATGCTCTTCCCTCTTTTCCTTTTTCTCCCATTCCTGCCAAAACATCCTTAGCATAGAAATGTGAGGATTTCATTAAGGACCAGGTATTAATGTTAAGTGACAATACAGAGATAATGTTTTAAAAATTTGCTGAGTTGCTATTAATTATATTCAGTCTTTCCCATTATTTATGGCAGGGCACTGGTGGAAAGCCAGTGCATTTTATTTATCTTTTGTTTTTGAATTTGAGATTTAAGGACATGGAAAGAATTTGCTAATTGAAAAAGCAAGTTATAAAACATTATGTACTAAATGCTTCAATTTTATAAATAATATGAAAACATAAAACATCAAGATTATAATAAGATGTTAATCTCTTACTAGTGGGATATTTTGAAAAAAAGTTCTGTTTTTTCTTTTTCTAAATTCTAAAATTTCAGCAATAAAAGGGATACTTCCGAAATAAACTACAAACAAAACATTGGCTTGTTTGGACCTTTGACCTGGTTATTCTGGTCACTTAGAACATAATCAGAGATTTGGGTGAACAAGCTCTGTCCCTCTTGTCACTTATATTAGCACTCGCACACAAAAAGGAACAATCTGGTGTCTTAAAAGAGGGGAGTGGTTAAATAATTAAGGTAAATCCATAGATCATGTGACATTAAAATTATGGCTTCAAAGAAGTTGAATGACCATTATAATATGTAATGTTAAGTGAAAAAAAGTTAGTTTATGTAGTAAGATACTAATTATGTAAAAATGAAAATATATGGGTGTAGGAGAAAAGACCATAAATAAACAAGCACACTTTTTTGGCTATGGTAATTTCTAGGTATGGGGAATCATGTTTCTTCATTTTTCAATGAATAAGCATCACCTTTAAAATGAGATATCTATCTATCTATCTATCTATCTATCTATCTATCTATCTATCTGTCTATTGATATATAGATGTAGATATACCGGGGCGCCTGGGTGGCTCAGTCGTTAAGCGTCTGCCTTCGGCTCAGGTCATGATTCCAGGTCCTGGGATCGAGCCCCGCATCGAGCTCCCTGCTCCGCGGGAAGCCTGCTTCTCCCTCTCCCACTCCCCCTGTTTGTGTTCCCTCTCTCGCTGTGTCTCTCTCTCTCTCAAATAAATAAATAAAATCTTAAAAAAAAAAAAAGATATAGATATACCTATATAGATAGATAAAAATCTTTTTTAAAGAGCAGAACAAGATGACCCAGACAGGAATCATTCAGATGTCTTGGTGAAAATAATTAACCCTGGAACATCTTACTTTTCTCTGTGTTCATCCAGTGGCTCAAGTAAACAATAGCAAATAATAGCCTTGAATTTCTCAGACACTGTCGAAACTCTAGAGAAATTCAAAGAAATCCCAAGCTTCAGGGCTGGACTATTGGATTGTCTAACCGCTTACAGCTTGGACATATTGTTGTTCATATGATTATTAGACACGTTACCAACTCTGTGCAATTGATCAGGAGAGTTCAGGCACATCGGGAAGCCACAGGAGATTTTCCTAAAGGCCGTCTTGCATACAGGACATAGGGAATAAGAACTGGCTGTATTAACCTCAGTGCCCCTGTTAAGCTACAGGACAAACCCATTGTATGAACTGACCGATTGCTTAGGCATCCTTGGACCTCTGGCTTAGGGGACAAAGACTGTGGACTAGCGGCGCCCCGTACAGAGGAGGTCCTCAATAATTAGGTGACTGGTCAGGGGCGCCTAAAGCACATTTGATCCTGACCATCTCCCATCCCACGGTTTTGACTGGAGAGTAGGCACTTTATGTATGCTATTTACATGAATGGTCCCTGTCTGGGCTATAGGAGGAGTAATTGTATTAACAGTAATAAAAAGATACTGAAAATCCCGGCTGCCAATTACTGTGCACCTGCAGCATGCCAGGCCCTGCAAGAGAGGCTGGCTTTTGTCTTCCCCTCTACCAGTGCCGCCCACCCCAGAGCTGCTGTAGGACTCGCCTTTTCCTGATGGTTATAACCTGTAAAGAAACACAATGGCCAGGCTCTCGGCATCCATGATGCCTAATGCCCTTCACCCCCACCCCCTGCCCACCGTTCCTTCTTGGTCTGCACCCTGATGGTGTTCCATCTCTGTCCGAGGCAGATGAGATTCAAGGTGAGAGAAAGAACAAATCCTGTAAGGTAATTCTGCCACTCACCTCATCTTCATAATCTTCCCTGAGCTTCCTCTGTGGCTCACCCTGGTATTGATCGAGTCCCAGGCTATAGCCGACCAAGGCAGGGGGCTGAAAACCTTTCCGCGCCCCCCGCGCCACTGTGCCTGTTTCAGCTCCAAGAAGAAAAGCCTGCTGTGAAAACAATCAGTGCATTTGCTTTAGATCTAAGTGATTCCAACTAGGTCGATGCTTCATGCTGATGTGTTGAAAACATTTAAAAAATTTCTCAGAGTTTGATTTCCACTGGAACATTGTGGCATGTGTCTGAGTGTCTGCGGTTGTTTTTTTCCCTAACGCCACAGCACACAAAAGCAGTAGGCAAACGGAGGCTTTTGTCTGCGTGGAGATTTCCTGCGAATGCTTTTTGGGGAAAGGGAGGAACGTGCGCCCAGGTCTGGTTGATAGCCGCGTGTGATCTTGACCGACGGTGGTAGGGGTTTCTGTTTTTGTTTGTTTTGCCCCCGAAGTGAAAATGATCCAATGTTGACTGAGTATAAATGGGAGCAAATGGACAACTCTCTGGTTTGGTTTTGAGTTTTGAGATGTTCTCGGTTTTGGCACAGACTTGTAGAAGGCCAGTCATTTATAATAACGCCAAGAGTGGCTTTCTCTTCCAAATGGTCCATCAGATCTCTGCAAGTTTATGTTTACATTCAGAAATAATTGGAGCTCTTCATCACATCTTGGCATCGAGTGGTAAAAGAAGCATTACAGAAAGGAGCGATCCTCACCCAAATTAATATTTATTCAATCCCCGGGGGGCGGGGGAGGACTCAGGACAATATTTAATGATAGAGGCACAGTAGCACATTTTCCAACTGAAGAATAATCCCCAGAGGACGGGAACCCTGTACCAGCATTTCTGTGGTGTCAGGGGACACGATAAGGGGTGAGAAGTACACTTTACAAGTGTGGGGGTCAGGGGCATTCATACACTGGTTAAACCTGGTCACATTTCCAAATTCCTCATCCTGGTTATTAATAGCAGAGCCCAGATTTGTTAAGAACAAACCCAAACCCAAAACTAATCTACCGGCCACACCTTCCAAATTACTTTTCCTTCATTTGGAGATGAGGTCGGAGGACCGACATGTGGGCTTTAGGGTTTTTTGTTGTTGTCGTTGTTTTTTTTTTCCATAGAGTTCCCCGGGAGATCTGTGGCCATGTCAGGGTTAGAACTCAGTGGCTCAGTGTGCGGTCTGCCAAGTCCTGTAAAAATTGTGTGTGTCACTTCAGCTGAGTTTTCTTTGCGATGCCATCATTTAAATCAAATTTTGGGGTTTTCTTCTAGGCATGAACTCTCTGGGGTTGTGTTACCCTGTTTGTTGTTTACTGTCAAGACGCTGAGAGAATGTTCTTACAATGATCCAAGAGGAAGTGGCAAATGAATGCTCTTCTTTAGGTATTTTGTTGATTTTTCAGACTGCCTACCAATAGGAACATTTCCACAAAACCATAACCTGTGAGTTTACCTGGGAGAAAGCATTGTCATGTTCCCTTTAGTGAAATGAATGCAATCCCCTTTCTGCCCTGATCTGCTGTTTCTCTCAAAGGTTAGAATTCTTTTTTTTTGGCCAGAGTTATTCCTTAATTCATTGCCTGGTCTCACCTCTGGTTAGTTCTGTATCCATGAGTGATATTGTGGTTTATTTTGCTGAACACCTACATTGAGAACATGTTGTTTATACACTCGACTATTAGAGCTTAGATTCTGAATACAAACTGCATATAGATGGGCCCCTGTGGAATTTTTATTTGCTATTTTTATATCTCATTTAAAAGGATAAGATAAAGGGGGTGTGGCTTTCATGGGGAAAGATGCTATAGATCTTTGTGTATTACTTTACACTTGTATTTTGATAGATCTTTCTATCTGGAAAGCCCAAAATGTGTTCAGGGCATTAGGTCAGTGAAACTCATAGCTTCCTTATGAAGAAGGTGGGACAAAAATTGCAGTTGAATGTACTCTTTGAGGGCACAAAAGACTCGTGTTTAAGGGGGACCTAGGTCAGTGCTCATGGGTCTGGGAACAGGACTTGTCTGCAGCTTTCCAGTTTTCTTTATATTAGATGTTTGCGTCTCTAAAATGGGACAACTCTTCAGAATGTCTTGGTCTATAGAGTTCTAGACCCTGGAGATAATATAATCAACAGAGTTAGCCGTGATAATGCTATTTCTCAGTGCTCCCTCGTTTGAAGAAGGCAGCATTTATGTAAAACAGTGTCCCTTTCTTTCCAATAACAGTGTTTGGCTAAAAACAGTAGGAACATTTAGCTGCTGCAAGTCAGCGAGTGGGGGCAGTAATTCTGAAATGTCATCTCTCCACCACCGTTTCATTAATTTAAAACACAAACTCCTTGGGTGTGCTGCAGAACTAGTATTTGTACTTTAAATGTACTATCAAGAGCCCTATTTGTAAAGAATTTATGCACTTAATTTATGTCCTCAGCTCGTCAAGTTACTTTGTTCCTGGATTTTTCCCCCCTGAGCAATGGGGAGAGTCCACATTGAGCTGCAAAGAGAAAAACTATAGGCTTATAATAAGCTTATACTGGCTCATGCGTGAAGCTTAGGCTATTATAGATTTTCCAGAAAATCAAATATGGATGTTGTGGAAATATCTTTTCTTGCCAGAAGAAGCGACTCATTATGGGGCCGTTAACTGTAAATCTGTTGGGAGTGTCTTTAAGAGGTTATTTAAAAGCCAGTGTTTACCGGCAGAACTTTCAGAGAAGCAGAACCCGATGCTGGCAGTTCTGCAAAGCTGCTTTAGATGAACATTTCCCCACAGGAGATTATTTCAGATGAGCCTGTGGAAATGGCAGGTGGCATGGAGTTGTCTTTCAGCTAATTGGAAAAGCATGTTTTCACGACAGTAGATGCTTTACGTATAAAAATGAAGGTACTGTAAAGTAAATGGATAAAATTCGTTTTCCAGAAGTAATAAGATTTTAGGTGTTGTCCTAATACTAAGACAACTTTTAATGTTAAAAAAAAATCCTTCTGTGCCTTGATATGAAGGGTAATATGAAGACAACGTTATTGAGTACTTGTATAGGGCAAGTCTTAATCCGTCTGATGAATCCCATTAAATATTGTGTGTGGAATCTCATGGATTCAGAGGAAGCTGAACTGTAGACTTTTCATACCCTGTCATTTTATTTTTTATTCTTTTGCAACCCTCTAATTGTCAGTATGGCTCAGTCCTGGAAAGAAAACTGCGAACTTTTGTTTTTGTGTTTTGTTTGCTGGGCTTCCTCTGAACTTTGAGGATCATGTGGAGTGCCATCTCACACAGGCTGGAGAGCTCTTTTTCACAGAAGGCAATAAAAATATATCCCTGGTTTAATAAATGGTGGGTCCTCCCTCATTCTTAGTTTCCTTTTGGCAGAAGCTGAATTATTTCCATAAACCTATTGCTTCCTTCTTTCTAGTGCTATTGACCCTTTTTTTTTTCTATTAGTGGGGTTCAAGAGCCTTTTGGCAGAAGTATGACATATGGGGATAAATTATTGTCTTCCTCCTTGTGGTTCCCATTCAGGTGACCACTGAGAATATTTAGGTTTTTTTTTTTTTTAATTTTTTTAAAATTTTATTTTATTATGTTAGTCACCATACATTACATCATTAGTTTTTGATGTAGTGTTCCATGATTCATTGTTTGCATATAACACCCAGTGCTCCATGCAGAACGTGCCCTCTTTAATACCCATCACCAGGCTAACCCATCCCCCCACCCTAGCTTTTTTTTTTACTTATGGATATTAAAAAAAAAAACCACTGAATTTAAACAATTGTATTAGTAACGTTGTCAGAATGTTCTATTTCGTTGACAAGCAGAATTTTAAAAATATTTGGATGCCTACTAATTTCTTGTTCTTCAAATCTGTTTTCTCCTTTTGTTCAAAAAAAAAAAATCATGAAGACTATTAATCATACCTATAGCTCTAATTATATCTGTATCTCTTTTCTCATGACATAAAGTAGAAAGATATTTAATTCGGGGGTGGAAGTTGGTTTTAGGAAACAGATTAATTTGCTTATTCATTTGTTTGTTCATTCATTCATTTGCTTCATTCATTCATTTATTCACTCACTAATTAATCAACAGTTATTTGTTCAGCTTTGTCACATGGTAGGCATTTTGTTTAATGCTGAAGACAAAAGTAAAAACACATGTTTTTTGCCTTCCAGGAGCTTATGGTTTATTGAAAAAAAAACTACACATAATTACAATGTAATGATATTTGCCTTAATTCATCCAATGAACAAATATTTATTGAGTCCCTACTATGAGCTGAGCACAGTCTTAGGAATCGGGGTTTGAGGAGTAAGGTCTCTGTCTTCTTACAGTCCAGAGACCTCATCTGCCACATACCCCTGGTCCGCTCTGGTGTGGTTACATTGGGCATAGATCTGACCTCTTTCAGTTGCAAATGGCAGAAACCCAAATCAAGCTGTTACACAAGAGAGGGTAATTCCTGGGCTCACCTAATTGATGAATCCAGGGATAGGATTGTCTTCAGACAGAGGTGGACTCTGAGGTTCAAATAATTCTATTGGAGCTATGTCTCTATCTCCATGGCTCACCAGTATTTTCCTTTCTTTCTCCCATTACTTTCTCCTGCAGTAGGAAACATGCAATGGTTCTGATTGCTCGTTCAATTTCTGTCTCATTTGGCAGGAGTAACCATGCTTGAGGCAATGACCTGAACTTCTGTGGTCACAAAACCTCACCTGAAGTGGTATGTTCAGATCATTCAGATCATTTACATATTTTTTTTTTCTGTAGAAATGTTAATTAGTGCGATGTTCCAGAATGTGCTGGACTGTGACTTAATATATATTCCAAGCATAGTATTATGCTTGTAAAATCTCTCAAATTCCGAGTTCTGATTCATATCTTGCTCCAGTGGAATCATATAGGGGATTGTGAGCTGTATAATTAAATTTTTTTATATTTGTCCATAAATTGAATCTAAAAATGGGAAAAAATTTCCTGTATTTGAAATAGTCACTATAAAACAAAATAAAGTGTTTTTTGTTCTAAAACAACAAAAAAGGGGTGCCTGGGTGGCTCAGTCAGTTAAGCATCTGCCTTCTGCTCAGGTTATGATGCCAGGGTCCTGGGATCCAGCCCCACATCGGGCTCCCTGCTCAGCAGGGAGCCTGCTTCTCCCTCTCCCTCTGCCACTCCCCCTGCTTGTGCGCACACACTCTCTCTAATAAATAAATAAAATCTTTAAAAAATAAATAAAACACCAAAAAAATGTATATGTTAAGACATACAATCTTATGTCTTCAAAGCAGTGTCACTGAAAGTAGAAATAGAAAGTTGGAAGTGGGGAGGGAAATGGAGCAGGATATTTTTACTCTTGAATATTTTAATACGCTTTTGCCTTTTAATGAAGAAGATTCACTTCCTCCACCAAGAAATTCATTACTTAGAATTCATTTGTTTTTGGAAACACGCCTTTCAGAGTTCCGTGGCTCCAGGGTCTGTTGCAGCCAGGCTTTCTAGATCCACTACATGGCTAGCTTCTAGAATTTCCTTTCATTTTGCTGCCTCATTTGGTCCAGGGTTTCTTAAATCTCATATTTTTCTCACTCTTGAATTCCACTGTTTGTTGTTTTTATTCTTGGAGTACATTTTCAAGTAATTCTTTTTTTTTTGAAAGATTTTATTTATTTATTTGACAGAGATAGAGTGCAGCAGAGAGAGAGGGAGAAACACTCCCCGCTGAGCAGGGAGCCTGATGCAGGACTCGATCCCAGGATCCTGGGATTATGACCTGAGCCGAAGGCAGACACTTAACCGACTGAGCCACCCAGGCATCCCTTTTCAAGTAATTCTTTAAGAACAAATCTGTAGACGGTAAATTTTGGGAGTCCCTGCATGTCTGAAAATGACTTTATTTTGTCATTACTCTTGATGGATAGTTAGAATTTAGACTCAAAATTCACTCAGAACTTATGAAGGCATTGCTCTACTGTTTTGGGCATACAGCACTGCTTAAGAAATGTCCAAAACCAATTTGGTCCTTCTTTGTTTGAAGGTAAATGTAATCTCTTTGGGAGTTTTTAGGATTTTCTTTAGAATCCTAATGTTCTTGAAATTTTATAATGTGTTCAGATTTTCTCCCCCATTCTTTCTGCTCAACACCAGATAGAATCTTCCGAAATGAAGACATATTCTTTTTTGTTGGTTTGTTTAATCTTTGGGCAATTTCATTCTTTTATAACTTTGATAAATTGCTCACATCCCTTTGCTTCGCTACCTCTTTCTGGAACCACTAGTAGACAGATGTGGGTCCTCCTGGATTGACTGTGCTGAAATCCTTTACATTTTCTGCTTATTTGTCATTTTTTTCTAGATTCTGGAAAGTTTCCTTGACTTTTCCGTTTAGTATTCTATCAAGCTTTCAAATGTCAAGAATTACATTATGAATTTTCATAAACCCTCCTCCTTTTATCACTGCAACCTGTTCTTGTTTTATGAATGAAATAATTTGTCAAGTCTCCTTCATAAAACTAATTAAAAGTATTTTAAGATTCCCTGCTCTTCCTTGAATTATTTCCGTTTCCTCCAGCAATAATGGATATTGCTCTTCATTTGGATTTTTTTGGTTTATTTTTTGCTATGGTTTTCCTCAAGTGTCTGACAATAGTTAATTGTCCATTTGTATTTATGAATGAAGCATAGAATAAGTATTACATGTTGCTTTCATGGCTTTCCTTTGCTGCTTACCTATGTCAGACCTCACCTTATGTTGTGTGGAACTACGAGTTGAACAGGTTGGGTGTGTCCTCTCAGACCCCAAAAGAAAGTTGGCCCCCACTCTGGGGTCCCATCCTTCACTCTGGAAGCCAGTGCCTCCATTTTGAAAAATGTTGACAAGGATCAGAGGGGACTGCCTCATTCAGGCCCTGATTTTATAATGAAGTCTTTTTATCAGGCTGCGAGATGAAATATTCAGAATGGTAAGAGAAAGGGGAAAACTATTTTAATCATGATACTCAAATATCTAATCAGGATATTATTACATGACAATCAGATATCACCCATATTATTTTCTCAGTCTACTATTGATGTGATTTTTTTCACCTCCAAAGTCTGTGCAGAATTGTTAATTTCCACAATTACAGCAGTGAGGACAAAGTGTGGGCTAACTGGTATATCTGCTTGAGGAGTTTGTTGAGATGGTCTTTATAGTCTTATCCATGACTCCTTTTCGTTATTGTTCCCTAGAAATTTGAAAAGAATATGTATTTTATATCTGTAAAATACAACGTTTCTTACTCTTTCTCCTCTATAAATCAAACTCATAATTATGTTATTCAAGTACTCTCTATATTTTTTATCTACTTGATCTGTCACATTTTGAAAGAGGCATGTTATTTCCCTTAAGACTGCAGTTTCTGCCAATTTCTCATTGTATTTCTAAAAGTTCTTCGTCTAATGTATTTTGTGATTAGTTTTTTTTTTCAGTGTATAAAGTTTCTTGACATATCTGTTTGGCAGAGTGTATCTTTTACAAATATGAAATATCCCATTTAGTGCATTTTGCTTCAGCTTTACTTTAATAGTAACATTGCCACTTGCTTTCCTTTTGTTTCCATTTGCTTATCATATCTTCAGCTATTTTCAACCTTTCTTTAGCATTTTATTTAAAATACTCTCTTAAACAGCCTCTGAACTGGGTTTTGCCTTTCTTCTCTAATTTTAGACATTGTCTTTTATATAGAAATTAGCTCGTTCCATGTGTTATGTTAATTGATTTGTTTGGTCTTGGTCTTATTCTTACCTGATACCTTCTGTGTTTTGTGGCTTTCTTTTTCTTTCTTTCTTTCTTTCTTTCTTTCTTTCTTTCTTTCTTTCTTTCTTTTTCTTTCTTTCTTCCTTCCTTCCTTCCTTCCTTCCTTCCTTCCTTCCTTCCTTCCTTTTTTCCTTCTTTCCTTCCTTTCTTTCTTTCCTTGGAGTGGTCAATTGTTTTTTCTTACTGATTTAGTTCTACATCTCATTTATCTTCTAGTGAAGAATATTCATTTTTCTAAGAAATGCACTTGACCAACTTTTTTTTAACAACAAGATCTAAACTGTATTTGTAGCCTCTCTCCATAATCCTAAGATAAAGATAAGAATTTTAATATTAATTCACTCCATCCCAGTTATGCCATCTTTTATTAAAAGTATATAAAATTTTGGGGGCACCTGGGTGGCTCAGTTGGTTAGGCGACCAACTCTTGATTTCGGCTAAGGTCATGATCTCAGGGTCATGAGTTTGAGCGCTGTGTCTGGCTCCACACTGAGCGTGAAGCCTGCTTGGGATTCTCTCTTTCCCTTTCCTTCTGTCCCTCCCCCATCCCACAACCTCACTCACTTGTTTGCTCTCTCTTGCTCTCTCTCTCTCCCTCTCTAAAAAAAAGGAAGAAAAAAAGAAAAAAAAAGTATATGAAATTTTAGCTCCAGAATTTATTAAAAATAAGCGTACTTTTCCTTTCAAAAATCCTTTCTTCATCATTGATCTAAGCTTCAAAAACATATTGTTAGTAATTTCTTACACTTAATATTTATTTTCTTGGTTTTATTCCCAAAATATTTCCTGTATAGTACAAATTCCTTTCATTCTATTACAATTATGTTGATTCCTATCTGCCTCAGTGATTTTTTTAATAGAAAGCACATAGAAGTCTCAATCCTGGCATTAAAAAAGGTGAAAAATGATGATTTATATAAGAATAGCATTCCAGGAAAGTAGTTCATTTTGCTAAATATTTCTAGAAATCTTACTGCATTCCTTAGTGTTAGTTTGGCATCTTTGTGAGAAAATATTTTAACTTACCTGTAAAGAATTGTGGAGATAAAGACAATGTATATATTCATGTGAATATAAGTATATACTGTCATTTTTGAGGAATGGCCTGCCTGTAACTTTGGCATATTCTTCCTGTTTTTTTTTCATGATATTAGGTGATAGTGACTGTAGAGGATGATATTTTAAGTATTTTACTTGTGCAAATAAAATTTGGCAACCATTTAAAGATTTTTTTATATTGGTTTCTAAAATCCAATTCTGGCAACCCATAGTTCTAGCATTTTTTTCTATACATATTCATGATTTTATCTTTATCCTTGGAATTCAGAAATTTGTCAGGATATGTCAGGAGATGGGCCCTTAAGAAATAATCCTGCCTTGCTCCTAGAAGACCTTTGTATATGAAGACTTGTGACTTTCTTCAACTCAGGAAAAATGTCTTTATTATATCTCTGAGTAATGCTTTTCTTTCATTTTCTCTGTTCTTTTATGATATCTTGTATTTGCTATTTTCTGCATTCTTTTCTCTGGCCTTCCAGTTTATTTGTTTTTTTCCCCCATTTGCCAATTGCTTGTTTTTCATGCCTGGAGGCTCCCTGTCCTTTATTTTTTGGATAAAATGTTTTCTCAAAATCCACTGAAATGGCTTGAATATGTCTACTTAATGTTGTCCAGGTTCCTGCATTGATATTTTCTATAGGAGTTATTAATTCTGATTGTATAGCCTGATTACCTTCTCACCCCTCATTTTTTATAAGAAAACACACAGATGTGCATTTCAATCAGTTCTGACACATGTGTGTGCCTGTGTTACCACCCCCCCCACCCCCCATGACATAGAACATACTCAGGGACCCGAAAGCTCCTTAGTGCCTCAGAGGCATTTGTTATTTTAATTTTGTCATTATAGTTTATATTTTTCTTGTTCTAGAGCTTCATATAGATAGAATCACACTGTGTGTTCCCTTTTATGACTTGCTTCTTTCCCTCAGCATAATGTCTACGAGATGAATATTTTTCTTTCTTTCCTTTCCTCTCCTCTCCTCTCCTCCGTGTTCCCCCATCCTTTTTCCCTTGAGGAGTATTCCATTGGCAGATAAGCCTTGTTCCTCCATTCATCTCTTAAATACTTGGGTAGTTTGAAGTTCTGAGCTTCTCTGAATAAACTGCTATGAACATTCTTGTACAAGTCTTTGTAGAGACATATGCTTTCATTTCTTTTGGGTAAATATCGAGGAGTGGAATTGCTAAGTCATAGGGTAGGTGTATGTCTCACTTGATAAGAAACTGACAGCTTTCCAAATGGTTGACCCATTGTACACATCGGACAGCAGTGTATGAGCATCTAGCTGCTCCATATCCTAAACAGCACTTGGTCTGGTTGGGTCTACCTTCAGCCATTCTAATAGGTGTGGAGTGGTGTTTCATTGTGGTTATTTTTTTAAAGATTTATTTATTTATTTATTTATTTATTTATTTATTTATTTATTTGAGAGAGAGAGAGTGCGTATGTGCATGAGTGGGGGGAAGGGCAGAGGGAGAGGGAGAGAATCTCAAGCCAACTCCCTGCTGAGCGCTGAGCCTCAGGGCTTGATGCCACAACCCTGAGATCATGACCTGAGCTGAAATCAAGAGTCTGGTGCTTAACTGACTGAGCCACCCAGGTGCCCCTCATTGTGGTTTAATGTTGCATTTCCCTGAAGAATAATTATGTTGGGCATCTTTTCATATACTTATTGACCATTTTTTTAAAGATTTTATTTATTTATTTGAGAGAGAGAGAGTGATAGAGAGCATGAGAGGAGAGAGAGTCAGAGGGAGAAGCAGACTCCCCGCTGAGCGGGGAGCCAGATGCGGGACTTGATCCAGGGACTCCAGGATCATGACCTGAGCCGAAGGCAGTCGCTTAACCAACTGAGCCACCCAGGTGCCCCCTTATTGACCATTTGTAATATCTGCCTTTTTTTTAATTAATTAATTAATTTATTTATTAAAATTTTTAAAGATTTTATTTATATGACAGGGAGAGACTCAGCGAGAGAGGGAACACAAGCAAGGGGAGTGGGAGAGGGAGAAGCAGGCTTCCCGCAGAGCAGGGAGCCTGATGCGGGGCTTGATCCCAGGACCCTGGGATCATGACCTGAACCGAAGGCAAACGCCTAACGACTGAGCCACCCAGGCGCCCCAATATATCTGCCTTTTTAAAGTATTTGTTCAAGTCTTTTGCCTGGTTTTTAAAATTCATTTTTTAAATTTATTTATTTATTTATTTATTTTTAAGACTTACTCATTTATATTAGAGAGAGGGAGGGAAGGGTGAGGGAGAGAGAAACTTAAGCAAACTCCACACTGAGTGCAGAGCCCTATGTGGGGCTCCATCCCACAACTCTGAGATCTCGACCTGAGCCAAAACCAAGAGTTGGATGCTTAACTGACTGCACCACCCAGGTGCCCCAAAATTCATTTTTTAAAAAATAATTGTTTTGCTGGAGTTTTAAATGCTAGCCCTTAATGGATATCTATATCTATATCTCTATATATGTACATATATATATATATACACACACATACATAGAGGGGATTTTTTAATCAATTTCTAGCTTGCATTTTTATTTCTTTTTCTTAAAGATTTTATTTATTTATTTGAGAGAGAGATATAGAGACAGAGAGTGGAGCGCACAAGCGGGGAGGGGGAGAGGGAGAAGCAGACTCCCCCCTGTGCAGGGAGCCTGACGTGGGGCTCGATCCCAGGACCCTTGGGACCATGACCTGAGCCGAAGGCAGGGGCACCTGGGTGGCTCAGTTGGTTAAGTGTCTGCCTTATTTTTTATTTTTATTTCTAAACAAAAGTTTTTCAGAGCAAAATTTTAGATTTTGATAAAGCCCAGTTTGCTATGTTTTCATTTTGCGGTTGGTGCTTTTCCTATCTTATCTAAGATGCCTTGTCCCCCAGTGGCCACTTGGCAATATCTGCAATGTCTAGAGACATTTTTGTTTGTCACAACTCAGGTACGTGGGGAGCTCTAGCACCTACTGGGTAGAGGCCAGGGATACTGCTGAGCATCCTGCAGTGGATAGGACAGTTTCCTCACAACCTGGAATCATCCAGCCCCAAATGTCAATAGTGTCAAAAAGTTGAGAAATCTGGTTTAAAGGGACACACACATGTCCAAATGACTTTTCCATTTTTCTTTGTGGAGGTGTCTTATTAGGAAGGGTTTTCCATTTAATTTATTCATTTATAAGGTCTTAAAGTCTATATTATACCATAGCTACCATTTATTGAGCACTTACTATGATGCAGGCTCCATCCTATATACTCAACGTCTGACAAGTAGGTGTTCTCCCCACTTTACAGATAAAGAAACTGAAGCCAGGAAAGAAAAATCCCTAGAGGTCAAAATGCCAAGATGTCTCTTTAGATCAGTATGATAGTTTTCCTATAAGGCTCAAAGTGTTCTTTGTGTTTATTTTCATATGAAATTTAAATTATCACTTAAATTATTGATTGTACTTTAATATTATAATAATACTGATACTCAAAAAGAGGTGTGCTATGTTTGCATTATGATGATAGAACACTTCAGGTTGAAACATAGGGCAGGAAGGAGATAGATATTTTCATTTCCACTTTAGAGATTGCCCAGCTATGAAACAGAGGTCAAGTTCCTCATCTGATACCAGGAATGAATTTAAGCAATTGACTGTTCTTCCCTCTATTTTTGTTTTTGTTTTCCGTTTGACTGTCCAACTTCCTGATGATTGAAAGTAGTATAGAGTAGGTTTTGCTTAGGATTAATAAAAGACATAAGCAATTTTTCCTGACAGCCCAGAAAACAATGTAAATAAACTACTTATGAAAATTGTAGTTTACTTCCAGAGTACTTTGAGCAATTTGAATAATAGGAAATATATTTGTGTGCGGAGACCTTTGAGGCTTCTTTCAAAAATATTGTGTACCTCTGATATTACAACCAGAGATCTTTCCAGAAATCCTACCCATTACCGCACATTGAGCAGGTGTTCTCCAAATCATTCATTAGGCTTTCTGCCATCATCCAATCCCATTGACGTTCTGTGCCTCTGTGATGTAAATGAAGATTGTGGTCCCGCAGAATTCAAAACCCCATTGCCCACGAGACTGTTTTCAACCTGTGCCCAAGCTGAGGAGTACAATGCTGTGTCCTCACGGACCCCCAAGGAGAGCAAAGGTGGGGGACTGTGCCTGCCAGGACCAAGGTCCTCCAAATTCATTTAGAGCAGCTCTGCTATTGTGATTTTTTCATTTCCAAAGTTTGATTTCAAGGAGTTTTATGACTAAAACTGCTTGAAAATTTTTGATAGGCAGGACAAAGCACAAACATTTAACACTGAAAAAATGGCGGACCGTGAGTTGCCTCTTTGCCAATGTTGCTTATTCTCCTCTCCCGCATAAACATGCAACTTGAGCTCCATCCATAGAAAGTTCATGCAGTTCTTTGGAATTATCTGAAGGTGTCTTATTATTTCATACTTCCATCTATTAGTGCATACTGGATTTTGTTTTGTTTTGTTTTGTTTTATATTCTTTGACATTCCGTTCTACTTGGGGTATGAGAATGTTTAAATTTAAAAGATAACGCCAATTTGTCATTCAAATGGATATACCAATTTATATTCTTCCAAAGCATATTTAAGATTGTCCATCGACCATGTGCTTTCCAATACTTGGTGTAATCAAATTTATTAATTATTTCCAATCTAAGGAGAGTAAAATTGTATCTCATTGTTTTCTAATTGCATTTCCCTGAGTATAAATGAGGTTAAGCATCTTTTGATACATTTATTTGCCCTTTCTTTTTTATCTTCTGTGAAAAGTCTATTTTTTTGTTTTGCTCACACTTTCTATTGTTTTTCCCATATTACATATTCAATATGTATTCAGAATACCAATATTTTGTCTGTAATGTTCATTCTAAAAATAGTGTCCTTATTTTTGCCTTATTTTCTTTATGGTGCATTTTGATGGGCAGAAGTTTTGAATTTTGATGCAGATAAAATGAATGTTAAAACTATTTTATGTTTGTTGCTTTTAGTGTCGTGCTTCAGAAATCTTGACCCACCTCCATGTTTTAAAAATATTCTTTTATATTTTTTAAACATTTAAGACTTCTGCTGTTCACATTTAAGTCTTCTGTCCACCTGGAATTATTATTTCTTTTTTTTTAATTTTTTTTATTTATTTTTTTTATTTTTTTAAAAAGATTTTATTTATTTATTTGACAGAGAGAGAGAAAGCGAGAGAGGGAACACAGGCAGGGGGAGTGGGAAAGGGAGAAGCAGGCTTCCCGCTGAGCAGGGAGCCCGATGCGGGGCTCGATCCCAGGACCCCGAGATCATGACCTGAGCCGAAGGCAGTCGCTTAACCGACTGAGCCACCCAGGTGCCCCTTCTTTTTTTTTAAAGATTTTATTTATTTATTTGAGAGAGAGAGAGAGAGAGAGGAGAGCGCACAAGCAGGGGGGAGGGGCAGAGGGAGAGAGAGAAGCAGGCTCCCCACTGAGCAGGGAGCCCGATGTGGGGCTCGATCCCAGGATCCTGGGATCATGACCTGAGCAGAAGGCAGACACGTAACCAATTGAGCCACCCAGGTGCCCCTTATTATTTCTTTTTGTTTGCTGTGTACAGGGATCACATTTCATCTCTTCTTTTCTATATAGATAAGCCAATGTCTCTGGCATTATTTCATACTCAATCTTTTACCCAGTTATCTGCCGTGTTATCTCTGTCATAGATTAAAATTTTATTTATGTGAGTGTCTGTTTCTTGGCTTTTAATTCTGTCATTAACATTCTGTCTTAATTAACTCTGCTTCATAAAGGTCTTGATATCTGTTAGAGCAAGTGCCTAAAACCTTGTTCTGATTTTGATGTGAATGTCTTTTTTAAAGAATTGGGGAGAATTAACATCTTGATGCCATTGAGGTTTCCAATCAATGATCATGGTATACCTCCTTAAATAATAGGGTATCATTAATATCTCTCTGTAATAATTTATACATATTCATAGAAGAATTGTACAGTTCTTTTGGTAAGATTGTGAATATCCTTTTAGACTTATTCCTAGGTATCTTGTGATTTTGCTGCTTTTCTTTTTTTTTTTTAAATTTTTTATTGTTATGTTAATCCCCATACATTACATCAGTAGTTTTAGATATAGTGTTCCATGATTCATTGTTTGTGCATAACACCCAGTGCTCCATGCAGAACGTGCCCTCCTCAATACCCATCACCAGGCTAACCCATTTGCTGCTTTTCTTTTTAACAGAACTTTTTCAATTATTCGTACCCATTTAACTTAGCTTTTCTAATTATTGTTGTTGATGTATAGATCATAAAATCTTGTCTCTATTCCTAATATTTTGTCTTACTGTTTTTGGGTTTTCTATGTGGACAATTATATGATCTTAAACTTACTTTTTGGTTTCTTTCCTTCCTATCTTTTATGCCTTTGATTTTGTATCCTGTGACAGCAGTTAAGATCTTGACTCCAATGTTTAATAAAAATAGTGATAGAATGTTTGACTTATTCCTCATCTTAAAGATACCTGCCATTTTTCATGATCAAGAATGATGTTTCCCATCAGTTTGTTATAGAAGTCCTTTAGAATGATAAGGACATCCTTTTTATTTCTAGTTTGCCAAAATTTTTATCATATTTTATATTTATAGTGGAATTTTAATCAAATGCTTTTTCTGAATATGTTAAAATGATCATATATTGGGGCGCCTGAGTGGCTCAGTCATTAAGCATCTGCCTTTGGCTCGGGTCATGATCTCAGGGTCCTGGGATCGAGCCCCGCATCGGGCTCCCTGCTTGGCGAGAAGCCTGCTTCTCCCTTTCCCACTCCCCCTGCTTGTGTTCCCTCTCTTGCTGTGTCTCTCTCTGTCAAATAAAGAAAATCTTTTAAAAAAAATCATATAATCATTTAATATATTGAATGTCTTACAATTTATAGTTTTAAAAATATTAAATCATCTTTGCATTCTGTGATAAATGTGACTTGATCATGATCTGTTCTTTTTATACACCACTAGCTTCTGCTTGCTAATATTTTATAGATTTTTGTATCTTTGTTCATGAATGGGATTAGTCTGTAAATATATTTTGTCCTATATCCCAGTCTAGTTTTGGTATTAAAATTTTACTGACTTCACAGATTGAGAAGTATTCCCCCCTTTTTATTCTTTGAAGGAATATTTACAGACCAGAATGACTTTTTAAAAGTTTTATCTGTAGAATCATCTGATCCAACTTGTGTGTATGTGTATATATATACACAATATATATATTTGAAATTAAGGATTCGGTTTATATAATAATGATGGGAGATGTTCATGCTTTCCATCTATTCCCGAGTCTCTTGGGAGATTTTGTTTCCTGAAAAATTGTCCATTTGACCAGGAATTGATATTTACTGGCACACATTTTTCATTGAATTCTCATTATCTTTTCATATATATTTTCACTATCTTTTTATATTTAAGTTTGATAATATGATTTAACTTAGAAGCTGCTTACCATATGTTTTATTTGTAGTTATATTTCCATTGTTACTGGTTTACTTGCACATTCTCTCTCTCTCTTTTTTTGTCTAGATCATTCTTACCTGAGATGAGTGTTTTGGTTTTTTTTAAGATTTTATTTATTTACTGGAGAGAGAGAGAGCCAGAGAGAGAGCACAAGCAGGGGGAGCGGCAGAGGGAGAGGGAGAAGCAGGCCCCCTGCTGAGCAGGAAGCCCTTTGTAGGGCTCAATCCCAGGACCCTGGGATCATAACCTGAGCTGAAGGCAGGTGCTTAAGTGACTGAGCTACCCAGGTGCCTTGTGATCTGAGTGTTTATTAGCTTTTCCAAAGGAGTCTTTTTTGCTGATCTCTATTGAATCATTTCTTTAAAGTTAACTGAACTTTCTCATCTGTATTGGTTATTTGCTTCTACAGTCTTTGAGTTCATTCCATTGTTTCTTCATTAACTATTGAGATGAATGTTTAGGTCTTTAATTTGCTCTTTCTTGTTTTCCAATGTGTGACACATTTAGGTCTGTAAGTTTCCCCAGAAGAACTACTTTCTCTGTACCCAGCAAGTATTATTATATGGTATATTCATCATTATTCAGGTCTAAGTATTTTAAATTTCTGTTATGATTTCTTCTTTGACCCATGAGTTATTTACTAGATTTTCTAATCACTACCAAATATATGGAGATTCTGAAAATCTATATTTTGATATTGACTTTTTTTTAGTATTTATTTATTTGAGAGAGAGAGCGTGAGCATAAGCAGTGGGGAGGAGAGGGAGAGGGAGAGAGAGAAGCAGACTCTCCACTGAGCAGGGAGCCCGATGCCAGACTCGATCCCAGGACCCCTGGATCATGACCTGAGCCGAAGGCAGACGCTTAACGACTGAGCCACCCAGACACACCTTGATATTGACTTCCAAATTAGTCATATTTCGGTCAGACAATGTGGTATACTTGATTTTTTGAAATTTGAGATTTGCTTTATGACCTGGTTAGTTTGCATAACTATTCCATGTTTTTGAGAATATTAATTTTATTATTACTAGATACAGAATCCCGTACAGTCCTTTATCTCAGGTTTGTTACTTGTCTTATTCACATTGTCTGTATTTTATCAACTTTTATATGTTTGTCCTGGCGAAATAGAGATACGTGAAAATCTCCCACTCTGGTGGTAAATTTAAAAAACATCTCTACAGGTCTATTATTTCTTTATAGATTTTTAGGTTGTTTTGGTTAGATGCATAAAAGTTTACTATTGTTTTAGCTTCCAGATGAACAAATATTTTATCCCTAGCTAGTGATCATCTCTAACAGTAAGTTTTGTCTTAAAGATTATTTGTCTGAATTAGTGTAGTTTGCCTTCAGTTCTTTTTTTTTTTTTTTTTTTAAAGATTTTATTTATTTATTTATTTGAGAGAGAGAGAGAGACTGAGAGAGAGAGCACATGAGAGGGGGGAGGGTCGGGAGGGTCAGGGGGAGAAGCAGACTCCCTGCCGAGCAGGGAGCCCGATGCGGGACTCGATCCCGGGACTCCAGGATCATGACCTGAGCCGAAGGCAGTCGCTTAACCAACTGAGCCACCCAGGCGCCCTGCCTTCAGTTCTTTTGATTAGTACATGTCTGGTATATGTTTCTCCTAACTTTCATATCAACCTTCCTACATTTTATGTTCTTATGTTTTATATATGTCTCTTGTAAACAACACAGAACTGATTTTAATAATGTCTGGCAATCTCTTTATAAAATAGTGATTTAAAACTGTTTACATTTATGATGCTGTATATAAAATTGGGCTTATTTCATTCAGTTTCCTTTTTTTTTTAAGATTTTATTTTTAAGTAATCTCTATACCTAACATAGGGCTCGAACTCACAACCCTGAGATCAAGAGTCTCACGCTCCACCGACAGAGTCAGCAAGGCGCCCCCCAGGTTCCTTTTAACCAACTTTTTTTTCTTTTTTTTTTTTTTTAGATTTTATTTATTTATTTGAGAGAGAGAGAATGAGAGACAGAGAGCATGAGAGGGAGGAGGATCAGAGGGAGAAGCAGACTCCCTGCCGAGCAGGGAGCCCGATGCGGGACTCGATCCTGGGGCTCCAGGATCATGACCTGAGCCGAAGGCAGTTGCTTAACCAACTGAGCCACCCAGGCGCCCCCCCCCAGGTTCCTTTTAATTTACAATCTGCAACTGTTTCTCACTCAAGCTTGCTTTTTTTTTTTTATCCTTGTTGAGACGTTTGAGTTTTTGAGGTGTCTCCTTTATTTCTCATATCAGCTTCTTGTCTCTCTACTGTTTTTGCACTCTTAACACTGTTTCGATTAAGTGGTTACATTTGGTATTTCTATCAGGCATATTTAACTTTTACAAAGGCCTGAAGCTAAACACTTTTAACTTCCTTTAGAAATAATAAAGGGATATTTTTAAAAATCAAATTCCATGTAATTCCTTCTCTAGTTATATGTTACTGGTGTTCCATAATTTAGTTCTTTATGAATACTCTACATGTTAGTCATCATTGTTTTATATAGATGTGTTTGCTTGGATTTATCTGTGTGTTACCATTTTTTTTTTTTTTTTTAAGAGAGGGAGAGAAAGAAAGGAGGGCCCGAGGGGGACAGAGAGAGAATCTTAAAACAGGCTCCACACCTGACATGGGGCTCGATCTCACAACCCTGAGATCATGACCTGAGCCGAAATCAAGAATTGGACACTTTACTGACTGAGCCACCCAGGTGCCCCGTGTTTAGCATTTTAAATGATTGCTGTAGCATCTGTCATTTCAATTCATTCTTCTCTCTAAACTACACTTTTTTTCTCAAAGTCCCAATAGTGAAAATCTGTTGATGGTAAATTTTCTGTTTTTACTTAACTAAAATGTCTCTTTTTCACCCTTGTTTTGAAAGGTAATCTCTGTAGATACATAACTCTGTTTGTCTTTGGTGTTCTGCAGTTTCACTACAATACCTCCAGGTTCACACTTCTTTTTATTTATTTGTTTTGGGAAACGTTACATTTCCTAAGTTTGTGGATTTACACTTTCATCATTACTGGAAAATTTTGATTAGTCATCTCTTCAAATATTGCCTTCCCTGAATTCTCTTTATTTTCTCCTTCTGAGACTCCATTAAAGATATGTTGGACTTTATGGTATTCACTATGTTTCTTAACTTCACTTTCTTATTTTCCTTCTGCTACTTTCTCTCTACCGCATCCCAGAACATTTCTCTAGCTATATCTTTCAGTATTTCAATTCTGACTTCGTTTATGCTTAATTTGCTTTTAAATTAACCTAACCCAGGGGCGCCTGGGTGGCTCTGTTGATTAAGTGTCTGCCTTAGGCTCAGGTCATGATCTCAGGGTCCTGGGATTAAGACCCATGTTGGGCTCCCTGCTCAGTGGGAAGCCTGCCTCTCCCTCTGCCCCTGCCCCCGCTCGTGCACTCTCTCTCTAATAAATAAATAAATAAATAAATAGAATCTTAGAAAAAATAAAGTAATTAACCTATCTCACAAAGTGCTATTTATTGAAGCAGAGATAGGAAGGCAGTTTGGCTCTTTAAAGGAGAAGCATCTAGGCAGAGAAACAGCAGGTGCCAAGACTCGGAGATGAGAGTATGCTGGGGGGGTTAGAAGAATTACAGAGAGGCCCGGGCAGCCAGCAGCAGAGGGAACGGGGAAAAGAGGGGGCGCTTGGGTGCAAGGCTGGCGGGCCACATCCTGCATGGCTTGTAGGCCATTATAAGGACTCTGGTTTTTCCTCTGAGTGTGCTGAGAGGCCATCAGAGGATTTTATTCAGCGTGACATGACACGAACAAGGGATCCTTGTTGACGGCCGACTGGCAAGGGTTGACTGGCAGGGAGATCAGTGAGGAAGCCATTGAAATAATCCCAGGGGTGTTGTGGCATGGGCCAGGGCGGAGGTGCCAGAGTCAGTCACAAGTGTTTGGATCCTGGGCATATTTTGATGTCTTGTTGGATTGGTTGCGTGATGTGAGAAAAAAGAGACACATGACCCAAAGGCTTTGACCTGAACTGCTGGAGGGATGAAATTGCCATTTGCTGAGCTGGGGAAACCTGTAGGAGGAGCAGGTTTTGCAGGGTGAAAAGTGGTCAGTCAGTTTTTGACAAGTAAAGCTTAAGATGTTATTAGATACTCAAGTGGAAATATATTGAGCGAGTAGTTGAATGTTTGAGACCAGCACTTAGAAACCAGCTCTAGGCTGGAATTAAGTATTTGGGGATGTCAGCACATGGGTGGGCTTTCAAGCCAGGAGGCTGGGGAGTGTCTCTGAAGGGGGGAGGGTGGATAGAGCAGTCAGGGGACTGGAGTCAAGGGCACTCTAGTGCTCAGAGGATGGGCCATGAGGAGGAACCAGAAGGGGACAGCGGAGGGCTGGGAGGACAGGGGACACCTGACAATGCAGCATCCTGGAAGCCAAGAGGGTTTTCAGGAAAAGGGAGTGATTGTGTCAAAGGTTGCGAAAAGGTCGCGTCATATGAGAGCCGAGAATTGACTACTGGATTTAGAAATGTGGCCCATCTGGTGACCTTTAACAGAGCAATTTGCAGGCAACAGTACCTCCCTCCTTGGGTTGTTGCCAGAGAGCCGCGTCCAGCCCCCGGCACCGGGTAAGCAAGCGCCCACTCACTGGTGGCATCCCCATTAATCCCCTGCTGGAGCTCAGCTTCCACCTGGCTTTGGAGGAAACAGCTGCTACAGAGGACGTGCGGTGTGTCCACCCAGCCACGTGCTGCCACCTCAGAGACGCGTGGGCAGACGGAGGCCGCCGCCCCTGCTCTCCCAGCCAGGGAATGCACTGGAACTATGGGCCACTAGGACAGCGGCCACTCGCTTCCCTCCGCGTCGGCACAGCAGTGCCACGCCAGGCAGACGACAGGCCCTGGAATTCAGTCGGGGGTTGTCTACTTCGGCTCAGGTCGTGATCCTGGGATCGAGCCCCGCGTCGGGCTCCCTGCTCAGCGGGAAGCCTGCTTCTCCCTCTCCCACTCCCCCTGCTTGTGTTCTCTCTCTAATAAATAAATAAAACCTTAATTTTTTTAAAAGCCCTGGGTTTTTTTAAAAGCTCTCGCAGCAGTATTAAAATCTTGATTAGATGAAAAATAGTATTAACCCTGCCCCCTTCTAATAACTGGTGTGGACAGAGGATGGAGTGAGTTCTCCAAGTGCAGAAAAGATGATGCCAGGATAGAAGCTAGGGGAGCAGATGATACAAGCTCATGACTGATAGTCCTCAAGAAAACCCTAGAATGCTTAGGAATAGCAAAGGTGATTGAGAAGGAGAGGCCAGGGGAGTAGGAGGAGAGCGTGGCCAGGGCAGCGCCCAAGTGCAGAGAATCTCCTTCCTGTGCTGAAGAAAAGTCCGAGTTAGTAGACCGTTCGGCTCTCCAAGAGCCATTATTTGATAGATTATCTCTTAAAAAAATGTTAGCACTTCAGCTCACATTGTACACCCAAATTCCAGATGAATTTAATAACTAAATAGAAAAGGAAATTATATTAAAAAGGTTGAATGAAAACAAAATAGAATTATTTACCTGCTCCTGGCTCAGAAAGAAATTTCCCCAGGTATAAAGAAGCCCAGAAAAAGCAGCAGAAGTGAAAAGCTAAGAGATTTGGCTAAATAAAAATGTGAAATGTCTATAGCCCAAACATGCTATAAACAAAATTTAAAAGAAACTGGAAACTCAAAATTATATGCATGAATATGACAAAGGTTGGCATCATTCTTGTAAACAAGTCCTACAATTGATTACCAAAATAATATACTCTTAAGTGAATGAAATAGGATAGTAAATAAGCTATATGAATCCAAATTTGCATATGTATGAATGTCTTAAAGGAAATGTATCAAGTAGTGTGACTGTGGGTGATATACCTTTTATATTTCATGTATATATAAAAATAATATAAATATATATTTTTCCAAATTATCTTCAAAAAACTTGTGCTTCTTTAAATATTATTATTTAGTAATATTATATGAATTCTTATATTATTATAAATACTTATAATAATAAGTATTATTTTAATAGAAAGAGGCCAAGAGAAAGAAGAGAAAAAATAAAACCAAGGAGTGAATCTACCAAGGACTGTAGAGTTGATCCAGGGCCCTTTAGGTGGTAAAGGGGCATTTTTCTAAAGCTGATACTTTTTCCATTTTTCACAACTATCTCCAGAGAGCTGACAGAGTTGATTCTTCCCAAGTCTTGAGGAAGTTGGTCCAGAGACACAAATGGGATGATTTGCATTTTGCCTAAGATAATCAGTTGAATCACTGAAATCATTTTCGTGCACAAAGCAGATGTTTCAAAGCATAAACAGAAGGGGCCAAGAAGAACTGCTCCACTTACCAAAACCTTGATGCGGCAGCTCTGGGCCAGAGCGTGGGCGAAATGGGCCCCTTTGTGTGGTTGGCACCCTGTGCATCAGGGTCACCTCATGATGTTGTCCAAGAGGCGATGCCTTTGGCCAGAACCTACTGTAATACTGATTTTTAGAACAATTATCTGTAAGCCATCATATTAGAAACTTAGTAAAGGACAATTACTAGAATCGGCAAAACAAATTTGTGATACTAAGAATACTTTTCAGGTGTATAATGCAGATTGAAACAATATCAGAGAAAACATGTCATTTGAGGGTTCCCATGTGAATATGAGCATGCAACAAAACACTGACTCCAGACCTCTATCTATTAGTGTTTTATTTATTAAATGGCCCTGATTTCTCCTTTGATAATAAATAGGAGCTGAATTTCCTCCCTCTTATCATTAAGCTTTCTTTTTTTAAAAAATATTTTATTTATTTATTTGAGAGAGAGAGAGCAAAAGAGAGCGCACAAGCAGGGGGAGGGGCAGAGGGAGAGGGAGAATCAGACTCCCCACTGAGCAGGGAGCCCAGTGTGGGGCTCAATCCCGTGACCCTGAGATCTCGACCTGGGCCGAAGGCAGACACTTAACCGAGACCCCCAGGTGCCCCTCATCTAGCTTTCTTAGAATTGCTCTTCTCGGGGCGCCTGGGTTGCTCAGTTGGTTAAGCGACTGCCTTCGGCTCAGGTCATGATCCCGGAGTCCTGGGATCGAGTCCCGCATCGGGCTCCCGGCTTGGCGGGGAGCCTGCTTCTCCCTCTGACCCTATCCCCTCTCATGCTGTTTCTCTCTCTCTCTCTCTCTCAAATAAATAAATAAATAAATAAATAATCTTTTAAAAAAAAAAAGAATTGCTCTTCTCATCTGATAGATAGGACTCAGGACTCCATGCTTTCACAAACTCTGACTTGAGGTTTTGTGTTTCATATTTCAGTAGTGTGGATCTGACTTGCGAATCAAAAAGGATGCTACTCATTTTTTTTAGACCAATGTTGTGTTTGGGATGCTTGAAAGAAGACCCATTTCCCTAAAATGTTTAGAGATACCATGAGCTGGTTCTTTTGCCACCCCCACAGACCTTCCTGTGGGCATGGATGTTGGACTCCATGTAGAAACTTTAACTCTTAGAATTCTTCCACCCTCCTGTCAGAACATATCACAAAGGCCGGATTGTGGGAGAGTTTATAATTGTAGTGAGTCCTTCTACCTGCTAAAAAAAATGGTAGTCCCTCTCTATTGTACCTGAATGAGCATCAATATAGCATTATTCAATAAAAAAAAATGAGAAAAGGCATTTAATTAAAACTTGGGCACAGCCCCACCCCTGGAAACATACCAGTGGATGGAATTCCTCTAATGTGCTGGAACTTCAGTAGGACAGTCGGTTGAACGAGATTTTCATACACTCATCATACCCGTGTGCTAGGGTTCGACACGCCAATCCTCGTGAGCTGGGATGCTGTACATGCAACGTGGTACATTGCACGGCAGACGTCGTATTCCCCAAAGAGCTCTCCTGATGTGAATTCTGGCATAAACTTGCACAGAGGACAGGGAAATTCACAGGATCCTGCTGTGCTGAGAGTTTGCTTTGTTTTCCCCGGGTAGTCCAGGACACAGGCTATTCAGCATGCTCTGAAGCCCCCGAAACATTTCACTACCACACAGGCCATATTTTTTAATAACCACTTTAACACAGTGCAGGGGACGTGTCCGCTCAGGAAGCTAAAACCAGGGAGCCTCCTGGGAGCAGTCGGTCCACTCCTAGGCTTGTTTTCTCATGACACACATCTTCTGTCTAAATTCTTTAGCAAGGCTTCTTGGGCCTCTGCGTGGTAAAGAGCAAGGACAGCCCGATCGTGAACGAGATGGCCAAGGTGTTAGTAGAGCAGGGCCGGGGGCTGCACCAGTTCCATGTCATCGGGTGTGTGTGTGACAAAACCCGGGCGTGAGGCTTCCTTGGTCTTTGCCTAGGGAGAGAAAAATATTCCTGGAAGGACTAGTAACACCCGGTGATTCTGAGCATATCACACCTCGGGTATTTTTAGGCACTGAGGGAACATACGCCACAGGCTGATGAACAGGTACCTAAAAACAACACAGGCGTATTTGGCTGAGAAGCATACCATGCGGCTACCCGGGAGGACTGATGTAGTTAGAAACATATATGTGTGTAGGGCTATAATCACATTTCCCTGTATCATATCTATCAGGTTACAAGCAGCTTATAATTTTCCTTTTCTAGGCACAGCCAAACATTATAATGGCACACACCATAAATCAACATCCACATGGAACATTGCTGAGCAGATATAAATGTATGTGCATTGCAGAATGATCTGAGATTACAAAAATATATCAGAAGTCAAAAGTAGCTGGTGGAGAAACGCTATGTCTTTAGTTTATTGAGATTGTTTGGAGGATCCTAATGTACTGTCACTGAAAGAATAATTTTTCCTTTACAATCTACTTAGCAAAGATTTATCGATCCTTTTCCCCTTCATAGAGAATTACTGATCCATTTTAGAAAATCAGATTTTCACACCTTTCAGGAGAATGTGCCCAGCGCTGTTCTCAGGGGACTGCCCGGGAAGTTGACTTTGACACGCAGTCCCTTGGAACGCACACACGGCAGCCCAGAGTCTCATCACTGATTTGTTGCACCAGGCAGTAAAATACTTTCATACATTTATAGAGAAATGATTGTACTGCAAGGACTTATTTTTCCATGCTAGTGGATGTGTTCAGGGTCCTGTTATTTGTGTAAACAGCATTTTTCAGATGTGGTGCTTTTTCTTTTTCTCTTTTTCCCCCTGTCTTCTCGGCTGTGATGTTATGAACAGTGAGGTAAGATAAAAGTTGTTGAGATTCATGCTGTAAAGCCGTGGGACGCTGTGGAATTTCTCCGTGTGTGTGTAAATAACTTTCTTGGAGTCGTACGTTTCTGCTCTCCCCTCATTACTGGAGTATCCGAGGTAGCAAAACAGCCTGCATGTTATATTGAAGAATGCATCATAACGAAGGTGATTTATTATAATTAAAACAGTGTGGAGGGGAGCTTTGTATTAGATGTATTGTTTCACAGACGAGCTTAATAAAGAGCGTTATTATTAGTTATGGATTTGGGTGAAGGATGTTGTGTCCTGGGAGTTATGCGAGTATTAGTCAAAGTCTGAAGTTGCTCTTTTGAGTCGCTCTGTATCGGGAGGGAAAGAAACATTCAGTAAATGAAGAATTTTAATAGCAGCAGGAGGCTAGTGTGTATGTGTTTGCGTGCAAGTAGGAGGCGTGGAGGGGAGAAAGAGAAGAAGATGACGTGCACCTGAATTGTCGGCAGGAGCAGTTCTAGAATACTTTATTACATATCTATGGAGACAATGGCATGGACTGTAAGTAGCTCCTGTCTCTTGATATAATAATGCACATAAAGTCGGGGTCAGAGCGGGTTCGCTCTGGGCTTTGATGCTGCGGAAGGTCACTAGGGGAATCGATGGACCAAAATGAGCCCTGAGTTTCTTGCAATCAATGTGATTTTTCTATTTAAAGTGGACACTGCTGGGTGGGAGTCTCAAGCTTCAAATGTGGTTTGGCTCAGCTTTTCAGATCAAGAGTAGATTGCAATGCAAAAGGGTTGCTGATTATCATAATTGAGGTGGGGTGCTACCGTGCACGCAGAACAGGAGAGGTAGTCTGCAAATGCTTCTTTCAAGTTTGGCGCCCTGTCATTTGAGCAACCAAATTAGCAGCCACTTGACTGGTGGGGGATACCTGTTTCTCTGCTTATGTTGCTAATTTTAATGAATCGAAAAAATAAGTGAACACTTTAAAATGAAAAATAAATTGTTACCAAAACCAAGATATTTCTGCATCTTTTCTAGATTCTGTCGTTCCACCTATCTATCCAGCCATCTACCTATCCATCATCAGGGTTTGCTGATTAGAAGAAAGGTTCTTTAATGTAAATTTTTTCCATGACTATCACTTATCAATATCATAGCAATATCGTGTCAATAACATTTGTTTATTAGTATCGTTCCTCTACAATTAAAATTTTTAAAGTTTGGTCTGGTCAGAATGCGGAAGGAAGATTTTTGGTTGTCCGCGAAGCTAGAAGAGCTCTGATTTTGCACGGATTCTTCGGGCTCCCTCCCAGCTTCCTATTTAAAAGAACAAATTATAAATGCAGTTTTCCCAGCAGAATGAAAGTTATGGAGCTGCTGAAGGATCTTTCATGCGTTTCTCTCCATCATGTCACATCACCACTGAGAGAGGCTGCGTGTCATTTAAGGAAACAGATTGCAGAAGGAAGGCACTGTCGCTTTCTGTTGGGGGGAGAAGGCAAGTGAGGAAGGACCAGGATATAAAAATATTCTATGTAAGTCTCTGAAGGACACCTATGCTCTCTCCCCCAGGAGGACTGGCAGGAACACAGACGAGAGTAACTGGCAGATTCTTCATTTTACTTTGGGTAATACTTTACCTCTTCCTGCAAATCAGGGTTCTTCTAATCCACTGAGAAAAATAAGCAGAAGACTCTCAGTTATTAAAAGGGCCAAAAGCTGGAGAAATTAAGAAACATTAATCTTCCATTAAATTGAAAGACATTTACCACTGAATTGCTACTTGATGTTTTCTCTTCCACTCTAAAAGATAATACCGCTACCTAGCTTTTAATTTAAACTTAATTTGATTTGAACTTCCAGGGTTTTAATTTAGTAAAAGAAGGTGAGAGGGAATAGGTTGAGATCACTGTTGACCCATGGCAGAAAGCCAAGTTCATGCTCCCTCACACGGGCCTACAGCCTTGCTCATTTAAATAAACTTTTTTTTTTTTTTTTTTACCAAGAACTAATTGAATATAGTATATGTAATAGTACAGGTCAAGTACAAAGAGGTCTAAATTTATTTGCTGAAACTGGAAAGATGCCCCCAGAGAATAGGAGGTGATAAGATTGTGGGATGGAGAAGTGTTGGAGAGCAGGTGAAAAATTTCGCCTATGGGATGTTGGTTACCTGGGCATCTGGTAACCTGGACAGGGGTCTTTATGCCCACAATTATGGGTCTTTTGATTCTAAGGTCCAGTTGCAGTATTTGGGTTTATCCCTCAAAAGTCTTCTTTTAATGATCTCTAGAGATTTTTTGCAGTAGGAATGATTAGAATTTTTGATCCAACCATTTTGAGTTTGTGTATTTAATTATTACAATCTCCAAACAACTCAGAAATAAGCTACAGAAAATGGCATTTTAGAGTGTGTTTCCATTGGGTAGAACCTTAAGTCTAAGGAACTTGAAATACTATGTAAAGATCTGGTGTGGAAAGCATGATTTAATTATAATTAATTGTCATCAGTGATGCACTATTGTTTGATTCTAGTCATTAAGCGACTTTCTTAAGTGAGTCCTCAACGTTTATTCTACATAATACTAAATACAAAATTCACTTATGGGCAGAATGATTTTTTTTCTTTGTTTTGCCAGTGGTTTTATAAGACATGTGCCCTTTAAAAATGAGAGGAAGGGGAAACATTGAAATTTGCAGTTGTGATTCTTAATTTCCAGATTAACTTTATTTGTGAAAATAATAGGATGCTTAAGTTTTCCCCAACATAGATTTCTTATGAATCATATGTTTTATTTTTTTAAAGGTTTTATTTATTTATTTGACAGAGAGAGAGAGAGAGCATGCGAAAGCAGGGGGAGAGACCGAGGGAGAGGGAGAAATAGGTTCCCTGTTGAGCAAGGAGCCTGATGCAGGGCTTGATCCCAGGGCCCTGAGATCATGACCTGAGCCAAAGACAGACACTTAGCCGAGTGAGCCACTCAGGTGCCCCTGAACCATATGTTTTATATTCCAAGAAGGAATACCTGGTAAATAGAAAAGAGGACATGTACTTTGCATGTGTATTTACAACATATGCCATTTTGTATTTTGCAATATATTATATGATATTTATTTGCATTTTTATGTTGTATTTATCATTCCATTTATACTTACTATTCCTTATATTTATTATCTTACTTTTATATTTATTATTATATTTATTGTTCCATTTAACTCTTAGTGTGCTAGTATTTTAACTTGGGAAAGTGAAAAGGTACCCTCTCACTAATTATGATTTTGAAATCTTTCTTACATAGCCTTCATTTGAAAAATGGATTTCAGAGACTCAGTCCCTGTTTAGAGGCCCAGAGGCCTTTTGGAGAGGGTGAATGGGTGAATTAAGTCTGCCCCTGAGATGCTTCTTCCTGCAAAATCACCTCCCTTCAGATGAGGATACTGGGGTAATGGGAAAAATCTTAATCTCAAAAGCATCCCTTGAATGCGCCACCCTGAAAATTAACCTCATTCATCCCCTTCCCCCACCTTCATTTTTTTTTTCTTTTTTGAGATCTCAGGAAAATTGAGGATATAAATTAAAGTGTCCCTTTAGCTGCCCTACCTTATGCGACCAGCACTTACTGAACAGAACTCCGGGCTCAGTGACCTTGACAATCGCACAGAGGTCATATTTTCACCCAGATGAACTGCTCATGAGCAATCTATTCAATGTCTTAGACCCAAAGAGGCCTTTCCTTGATTTCAGAGATGAAGGCTGCCTTCTTTTTTGTCTTCATTTTTTTTTGAAAAGATGTTTACTGGGGCTCTTTCTGGGAAATTCCCAGCTTCCTGTCATGTTTTCTTTCTGTGGTGCTTCTCCAGCAATATAGCAGGTGAATAAAGGAGTATAGAACCTTATTCTACACTTTCATGCTTTTGTATTTATTTGGAGGCACCCCTTCCATGTTGCCAGTACCATAGACCAACAAGTCATGTTTATTGATTTTTCTCAAAAATTGGTCTAGTCCTAAGGAAAGGGTTGGATCGATTATGCTCTCTGGAGAGATCCTTTTTGGTCCTGATTGGTCAGAAATACCATCAGTAGAGGTTAGGATATCTTGCCAGTGTTCTGGAATAAATAAAATATCTCCTCACCACTTACCACCCCAGATTAGATTAGGCAAAGAGGAAATGTGTAATTAGCAGTTTCCCATAAATCTCCCCTTAATTCAAATCTGTTGATGGTCTAGAGGAAGAGGCCCTCGCTGGAAACTTTTACTCTCTTGGGTAGTCTACTGAAGGGACCGGTTGAATGGAAGTGTGTTGCCCACAGATCTGTGCTGATCGAAGCTGCAGCTAACTGAGCATTCAAAGATTAAGGAAGAAAGTGGCTTCTCTCCCTTGAGTCCCCCTCATTTGCAGCATAGGATTGTTCTTTTCCACTGAGAGAAACCATCTGTGGGACACCCTATCCCACCAGGATGTAGGTGCAGCTCACTCATTTCTGCCATGTTTCTTTTTTTTTTTTAAAAGATTTTATTTATTTATTTGAGAGAGAGAGAATGAGAGACAGAGAGCATGAGAGGGAGGAGGGTCAGAGGGAGAAGCAGACTCCCTGCCGAGCAGGGAGCCCGATGCGGGACTCGATCCCGGGACTCCAGGATCATGACCTGAGCCGAAGGCAGTCGCTTAACCAACTGAGCCACCCAGGCGCCCTTCTGCCATGTTTCTTTCATTCTTGTGTCATACTTTCCCACTGTTTAGGTTATCCAGTCCCTCTGGACCTTAAAATCTGGGTGGACATTAAGCTATTTCTAAGGAACTTGAATACTCCTATAAATATTTGCAGGCCTTTATTTAACACAGAAAATGGTAGCTTCATTTTGCCAAGAGGAAATGTATGTGAATCCCAGAAGGTTTACGTGTAAAAGAAGATAGCCAGTACCAAGGATCCCCACAAAAAGTTTCTATCCCTAAAACTAGCCTTACGGTGATTTGCATCTTGGAGAAAAGTCTTCTCACTTCTCAAGATGGCTCGACTTTATTATAACCTTGGAATTCAGTGCAGTGTTTATTCTTTCTTGTAGATCCCTTTAAAAAACCTCTTTAGTAATGCTGCTAAATTCCTGAACACTTTGCCTCCTTACCTATACTCACTTGAGTTTTTCCTGTTCCTTTGATTAAATCGTTCAGTCCCTCTAGTTAAATCCTAACTCATGTAGGGTGTGCCCCAGGATTCCTGGGCTGATGTTAGTTGTACCTTCTTGATTTCTCTTGGGCAAATGAGAGAGCTTCCTCTTACCCCAGCTTCCTCTTCTCTTCTGCTGATGGAGAAGCTTACGTCACCACAGAGACACCAGGGGGAAGATGAAGGTGCTTAATAAGGGCTGAAGACCAAACTGCTTACAAAATGCTTTTAGTTCCTTGGGAAGAGGTGATATATAAATACATGGATTAAGGGCCTACATTCAAGACAGTCTGAATTCACATAACTTTTGTTGGACAATTGTATCACAATATTGACTCAAGTCCAGATTAGGGCCTCTGGGGTGTCCCTTTCTCTACTGATTTGCAGTTTATTGGTTCTGCGATTCCATTACTCTCTATCTGATTTTCTCAACATTTCCCTTGCTATTTTACTGTGGTCAAAATTTCTGTTTGGGAATGACAGATACAAGAGGGTACTCTTGTTCAGAATGCCGGCATCACATTTAATTTCCTTGATTCTGGGACTCTCACTTTGTTCTCTACAGTTTATTAAAAGAAGAAGAAGAATCAATAGTTGAGAAGCCTTATTAGTTAATTTCCATTGAAATCTGACTTTTTTGGTCATCTATATCTTCTGATGGCGACATCTTTAATTTTGCGAAGTATCGATGAGCCCCTTTATGGATGCATCAGCTAATTGCATTGGCTTAAAGAAAAAAGGAAGAGACTATCTTTTTTTCTTCACTCACTCACTATAGGCATTCTCCCTAATTGCAAAAAGAAAAGTACAATAGCTCTCCCAAGTAATCTTAATTAGTTCAATGGATATTTGAGCTCTATCAATTACTTAAACAACTTAGGGAGTGGGGGTATGTGGGGTGAAGAACCATCAGCATGTGGGTTGGTTGTCCCAAGTAAAACAACTGGCTTGCAACGTAGGTAACATCCTGCACTCTGGTCTCGAGATACCTTGAGATACCTCTGAGTGTAGTACCCGATGAAAGACATGGTTGAAAAATTTGCATTTCCAGTTTTTGAGCCATGGTAAAAGCGAGGTGAGGAATGCATTTGGAAATTAGATTGTGGAGAAAAAAAAAAGTTTGGGGCGCGACTTGGTGAGCTCTTGGCTTCGGCACAGAGCTCCATGGGATGACTTCAAATCCCTAGTGACTGCAGGTGTCTGGAATCCGGGGCTTTAGCGCTTGTACTGAATTCCCTCACCTGCCTTTTATCAGCAGCTGTATTGACAAGATTTTCATTACTTCCTAAATGTCTGCGCTGGCTTGCTTTATTTTTCTTGTTAAAGTTTGATATTTATATATATATATAAAAGCCATTGGTAGCTCTACTATTTTAGTCACCACCAATTTCATCATCCTTCCCATTTATTAATGGCCCTGCTTCCTCTCTAATACCTCTTTTCTTCCTGACATATCTGTGAACCCATCTTCTTCCCCTTAAACTCCTTTATCTGGAATTAACCCAGTCAACTCTGCTGTCTTTTGTTTCTGCTGCGAGCATCACAGAGCCAACAGTTTTCTTCATTTAAGATAATGTGTGTGTAGTAAAATATATAACAAATCTCTTAGTAGCCTTTCTTCTTCTCTACTGCCATCAACACCTACCTATACGTTTTTAGTAAATTGAAGAAACACAATTTGGTGACATAGTATTAGCCTGAATTGCATTGAATAAAATGTAGCATCCTCTCTTTGAGATCTATTTTGTAATCTCACCTTTCATCAAGAATTAATACCACTCCTAAGGTAGTAAACAACATTATTTCCTAAGGAAATAATCAGAAATGGAGGCAGAATTTATGTACGGGTTACAAATTACTCATAAAATGTAAACCTGTTTGAAAAAACCCAAAGCTGGGTGTGCCTGGGAAATACTCCAAATATTAACAGTGAAGTAGAAATAGAAGAATTATGGATAATTTATATTTTCCTTTTATCATTTTTAATATTTCGTAATTTTTCTATAGTCATATTACTTTTGTAATAAAATTCTTAAATCCTAATTTAACTACTGAAGCAATACATGTTCAGTGGAACAAATTCAAACAGTACCGAAGTATGAAAAGTACAAAGTGCTACTTTGCCTTTTGTCCCACTATGGTTCTGCTCTTTCTGTTCACCCTTTTTGATATTTTTTTCTGCACCTTTATGCTCACATGCAAATACATGTGCACATACTTACATACTCAACTGAACTTTTCTTTTTTTTAAAAAAAAGATTTTATTTATTGGGGCGCCTGGGTGGCTCAGTCGGTTAAGCGTCTGCCTTCGGCTCAGATCATGGTCCCAGGGTCCTGGGATTGAGCCCCGCATCGGGCTCCCTGCTCAGCGGGAAGCCTGCTTCTCCCACTCCTTCTGCTGCTCCCCCTGCTTGTGCTCTCTCACTCTCTCTGTCAAATAAATAAATAAAATCTTAAAAAAAAAAAGATTTTGTTTATTTATTCCAGAGAGAGGGGGTGGAAAGGAGCAAAGGGAGAGAGAGAAGCAGACTCCCCGCTGATTACAGAGTCTGACACAGGGCTCAATCCCAGGACCCTGAGATCATGACCTGAGCTGAAACCAGGAGTCCGATGCTTAACCAACTGAGCCAACCAGGCACCGCCCCCCCCATAAAAATAAAAGTAGTCCCATATAATGGCCTGCAGAATTTTGTGAGCCAGTTATTAAACTGTTAGTGGCTTGAATGCAGCCATGGTGAGAGGCTTTACCTCATGAATATCGGCAATTGTAATCAAAGCTTCCTCTTTAAATGAGAACTGGTTTCTCAGCATCCCACTGACCCATAGTATATATTTTATTCTATAATTTGCTTTTTGCTTAGCAATGCAAACCATGTTCCATGTCAGTACTTACAGCTCTTATCTGAGTCTTTTTCTCGTTGCATCATCTTCTTTTTTTAAAAATTTTTTATTGTTATGTTAATCACCATACATTATATCATTAGTTTTTGATGTAGTGTTCCATGATTCATTGTTTGTGCATAACACCCAGTGCTCCATGCAGTACATGCCCTCTTTAATACCCATCACCAGTCTAACCCATCCTCTCACCCCCCTCCCCTCTAGAACCCTCAGTTTGGTTTTCAGATTCCATCGTCTCTCATGGTTCGTCTCCCCCTCCGATTTCCCCCCCTTCATTCTTCCCCTCCTGCTACATTCTTCTTTTTTTTTTTTTTCTTTCTTAACATATATTGCATTATTTGTTTCAGAGGTACAGATCTGTGATTCAACAGTCTTGCACAATTGACAGCACTCACCATAGCACATACCCTCCCCAGTGTCTATCACCCAGCCACCCCATCCCTCCCACCCCCCACCACTCCAGCAACCCTGTTTGTTTTCTGAGATTAAGAATTCCTCATATCAGTGAGGTCATATGATACATATCTTTCTCTGATTGACTTATTTTGCTCAGCATAACACCCTCCAGTTCCATCCACATCATTGCAAATGGCAAGATCTCATTCCTTTTGATGGCTGCATAATATTCCATTGTATATGTATATATATATATATATACCACATCTTCTTTATCCATTCCTCTGTCGATGGACATCTTGGCTCTTTCCATAGTTTGACTATTGTGGACATTGCTGCTATAAACACTGGGGTGCACATACCCCTTCGGATCCCTACATTTGTATCTTTGGGGTAAATACCCAATCGTGCAATTGCTGGATCATATCATTGCATGATCTTCTATTGCATGGATGTAATGATCTATTGATAAACTTTTGTGCCTTTTCCAATTTTTGATATCACAAAAAATACTGTAAGAAGTATCATGCTTATATCCTTTGATGTATTTGTGCAAGTCATTCCGTAGGACACATTCTTGGAAGTGGATGTTCTTTGGTTGTAAAACATACAAATTTCAAGTTTGACTACTACTGGCAAATTGCCCTCTAAAATCAGTGTTCTAGTTTGTACATTAACCAATTTTCTATCCTCTAATCACTACTGGATATTATCCATCTTTTAAAATTTTCTAATTTATAGGCAAAATAATTGGTACTTTGTTTAATTATCATAAGCTAATTATATTTTATAAGTTTATTGTTCATATACATTTCTTCTTAGTCTTTTGTTAGTGATTTGTAGGCACTCTTTATATATTATGGATACTATATTTCTGTTACATGTGTAGTAAATATTTTTTTCCAATATATTATTTTTCTTTTATTTAAAGCTTCTTTTGCCTTATGAGAGTTGAAATCTTGTTTTATGACATCAAGTTTTCATGTCAGAATTATAAAACTTTCTCTAATTAAGGCTATAAAATTGTTAGGTGATGTCCTTAGACTTCTTCCCTATGTTTTCATGGAAAAGGGTCCTTCAATTCCTACCCAAAAACCCAAACAGTGCTGGAATGATCTCCTCTCTGCTTATTTACTTGCCCCCATGAGAGGAGAAATTGCTAATTTGATTGGTGAGAATTATGAGTGTTTTGAGGCCAGATTTACAAATGTGTGGCCTGTGTATTAAAAGTCATAGTTTGCTATGGCACAGACTCTTGGCTCTTGGGACATATACACTAAAGCATGGAGAGAGGGTGGGCAGAAGAGGATGTGGCGAGAACTGTTGGTCTTCCATCATACAGTTTTATAGAAGGGCAATGCTTGTTAAAACTATGAAAATAAGACATTTGAGGAAGCAAAAACAAAACAAAACAAAACAAAACAAACCCAGGCAATTAAAATGTGAGTGGTCAAGATGTGAGATACATAGAAAGTAAAATGAGGGGCGCCTGGGTGGCTCAGTCGGTTGAGCGGCTGCCTTCGGCTCAGGTCATGATCCCAGGGTCCTAGGATTGAGCCCCACATCGGGCTCCCTGCTTAGTGGAGAGTCTGCTTCTCCCTCTCTCTCTGCCTGCCTCTCTGCCTACTTGTGCTCTTTCTCTATCTCTCTGTCAAATAAATAAATAAAATCTTTAAAAAAAAAAAAGAAAGTAAAATGAATGGCATTTTATTTATTTATTTATTTATTTACTTACTTACTTATTTAAATAGGTTCCACACCCAGTGTGGAACCCAACTTGGGGCTTGAACTCATGACCTTGAGATCAAGACCTGAGCTGAGATCTAGAGTCAGACGCTTAACCATCTGAGCCACCCAGGCACCCCATAAATGGTGATTTTAAAATGCTACCCCCTAATATAGCCTACATCCCTAGCGTTTAGTTTGCTGGTTCATGGAAGGATTGCGCTCATTTGTCCCTTCGAAGTTGGGAGAACCATTTGACAGCTCTGACCAGTGGATTGTGGGGAGAAGTGATGTGTGTTACTGCACAGCCAGAACGTTCAATTGAGGCCGTGAGACCTTCAGCGGCAGTGGTCATGGAAGCACGTGTTGAGAAGGAGCCTCTGTGAGCATGGTCTCCGAGTGACTGTGATGAGCAGAGACTCCTGCCAACCCAAAGCATGTATCATGAGCAAGAAAACAGCTCTGTTTTAAAGTCCACTGAGATTTTGATGTCGTTTATTACTGCAGCCTAACGCAGCCTCTGTTGGCTGTCCCATTTGCCTGCAAATGGTGTCAGCCCCACCCCCAGCTCATGCCTTTTAATGTCAGCCTCCTGAGTGGGGCTTGCCTTGTGCCACCTGTCTCCAAGTGGTAAATGGATCTTATCTGAGCCTGCTGGAGACCGAGGGAGATGCCTGCTTCTCTCCTGTTTCAGCTTTTCATTTCCATGTGGATGGGCGAAGTCATGCACACTTGACCTGTTTTTAATTGGGGCAAAGTGAATAGAAATCTTTTTATCTCGGGCTCTCTCCTCTGCTGCCTCCAATCAGAAGGCCTGGCTTTGCCGGGGGGGGGGGGGGGGTGAGGGGTGGGGGGGTGGGGTCGGGAACACCTGCCAGGACATGAATAAAACTGACACTTTGATCCCATTGGGTGAGTGATTCTTGAATGTGTATATGTTCTCAGTAGGTTGGAACCCAGAGGGAATAATGGAGCGTACTGGACTTTTTAATATCCAACAGAAGATATTCTCCTTCATTTTATTCTTGTAGGAATTTTATATTTGGATCATAGGAGTGAAGTTTTAACAAGTTATATTTTGCACATTATTGTGTTTAACGTGACACATTTAATTCAGGAATCCAGTCCTCAACTCCACAACCTTTCCGTATAAAAATGGCAAGGAACTCCATTAGAGAAAAAATATGTAACTCTTGGCAATTTTACTCTCTCGCTGAGGAATGGACACCAGCCTTGCAAAGTAGCAAGGACTGTTTGTGAGAGCCATTTGTGTGGCATTATTCTGCTGTCCATAAATATGTCCTAGATGCAAGAAGACCACGGAGGGAGAGCTCCCCCGTAATGCTCACTTAGTGAAGAGAAGGACTGCTTTCCAAACCAAGGACTGTTTTCCAAACCCTGCAGTAATGGGGCATCAAACAGGCAAAATTGTATGTGTTGTCAATGGCTACAATGTAATTTCATTGATTTACAATGTTGAAAGTGAAGACATGATTTCTAGCTTCTATAAGGTGTCACATTGGAGTAATTGCACCCCAACTGGATTTTATGACCAGAAAAGAACATGGTAATACCCACACAGAGTCCTCAGGCTGCCTTGCCTTTATGGCTGATCCGTAATCAGGGAGTTATTATTAGCAATTGTCGTGCTTGAATACTCATCTAAGGCACAGATGTTATGCAGCTTGGATTTGGTTTTAGTATACATAGTTGAATCATCCAAAGAAAATCATCTTCCTGTTGCTTTCTTGGTTTAGTTTAGACTCCTTCTGTCCTTTTGGTCTCCAATGGTCCAGATTTTCACCAACATTCTGTGTTATACGCTTTAACATACCTCACGCTCTCCAGTACAAAAACTTTGGGAAATATTGGGGCACCTGGGTGGCTTAGTCATTAAGCGTCTGTCTTTGGCTCAGGTCATGATCTCAGGGTTCTGGGATTGAGCCCCCCACATTGGGCTCCTTGCTCTGTGGGAGGCCTGCTTCTCCCTCTTCCATTCCCCCTGTTTGTGTTCCCTCTCTCGCTGTCTCTCTCTCTCTCTGTCAAATAAATAAATAAATAAATCTTAAAAAAAGAAAAAAAAACAACTTTGGGAAATACTGCTCTCTTTATTAAGCAGAGCACACGAGTCTGGAGCAACAGCCAAGTTGTGATTCTCATGTCACCTGCATCAGTATCAGCAGGTTGCTAAGCCTTGCGTTGGAGGTACTGAAGGAGAATCTCAAGGGAGTGGGGCCTTGAAAAGTGCATTTTGAACAAACACCCTAGTGGATTATTAGGCCCAGCGGAGTCTGGGTACTTGGAAGTGAGGAAAGACGACCGTGAACAATGACTCAAACGAAAATGTTAAAGAATGTATAAGTTTTACTTTCATTATCGTCTTGTTTTACATTTGTGTTGTGCCTTTGTTCAGAGAAACTAGGAAATCCAAGTTTATATCAGCTTTCCAAATAATTTTCATACTGCTTTAAGACACGTCACCTTCAAAGATTTGTTGTGCATAAGAATATATGCATAAGAATAGATCTTATATATGTATATTTTATGTAAAGACCTGATTTGGAGTTCACCTGTGCCATTTTCGACACTGAAATGCTTCAAGATATTTTGAGAGAATTGTATCTAATGAAGGAGCAGACTGTAGCATTTATATTTGAAATTAAAACATGTTAGTTTTTCTGAGACTGATCCAAGTTTATAAAGTGATCTTAAAAATATTGCCACCTCTGTCGTGAAATAATAAATGTTTTCTGAGACTGACCACTACTGTGATATGATTAAATTAGAAATCCATTTTCTGTTCTTAGAAGTTGTTGTGGTCAACACGAGATGTCATTTCTCACAGGCTAAAAATTGCTGACCGAGCCATGAATAAGTTGATAAATATGAGCATTTTTTCTGCAGGAAAAAAAAATGTGCTCAAGTTAGCATTCAAAATAAGAAAAGATGTCTTTTCATACGATGTTTTATAAGAAGGGTGTGATTTATTTATTTTTATTTTTATTTTTTTGCAATTGTGATTGGTTTAGCTGGGACACATATGAAGCAGTAATTATCACCAGCCCTCCTTGAAGGTGCAAAGGGTGGGTTCCTATCTGTGATCATTCCGGGGGTGTGGGTTCACCCATTTCTGAGCCCTTACCAAATGCGAATCTTACCTAATTTACTTTGGAGCATGTGTGTGAAGGCAGGCTGGTGCGAGGGGTATATGGCCTTCTAGTTAGTGACTTCTCTATGTATGCATGCACCACCCACACGCCTTGCAATGCCTTTCCTTGGAACTCTTTAAGATTGATAACCCTATGGTTATGACTCTAGTACACCCCCTCTATCAGTTTCAATTCCGCACAGCTCTGAGATCATGAATTCATATCCTATACCCACATCTTGAGTTGAAAATTTGTCAGCACCTTGGTCAGCTACAGGTCCCGCAGGTGGAGGCCAGAGGAGGGGGCCTGGAATTCCCACCTTCGAATGCTCCAGAGCACTGGGGCTTCCTAAACACAAACTGGTGGCAACCCCAGCCCTCATGTATCCCAGGAGGTGGAAGGAGGAGTTTCCAGGCTAGGCTCTAGCTCTTTTTACTCTCCTTGCCAAGATTCTCGGCACACTGCAATTAGACTTGATGGTATTTTGCAATATTTGTTTGCCTTAAACTTTGCTCTCTTCTGACTTCTCTTCCATCATTACCTGCATTCTCACACTGAGACTAGATTCTTTGGAGTGATGGCCAACTTTGATTTAAAGAAAAGAATCTTCATTGAGGTATAATTTACATACCATTCATTCACTCATTGTAAATGTACACTTTGATGATTTCTAGTAAATTTGCAGAGTTGCGCAACCATCCCCACAGACCAGTTTTAGAACATTTCTATCATTCCAGTGTTTCCTCATGCCCACTGGCAACCAGTCTCCACTCCCATCTCCAGCCATTCCCTCCCAACCCCTGATCTGCTTTCTGTCACTACAAATTTGCCCTTTTCAAATGTTTTATTTATCTAGTTTTATTTTAATTTCCACCACATTTTCTTTATCCATTCACAGTTGATAGACACTTGGATTGTTTCCAGTCTTTTGCTATTATAAGTCATGTTGCTCTGACCATTCACATACAAGTCTTTGGATGGACATGTGTTTTCATTTCTCTTAGGTAGATTCCTTAGGGTGGAATTTCTGGGTCATATTGATATAGTTAAGGTTTCACTTTTTAGGACTGGGTCTGGAGTTTTGTCAAATGTCTTTTCTCTATCTATTGAAGTGGTCACATAAGATGATTTTCAGATGTTAAATCAAACTTGCATTCCTAGGATAAATCTCACTTGGTAATGCTATAAAATATTTTTTATCTGTGGATTAGTGTCGTTTGCGAATTTTTAAAAAGATTTTCACTTCTATAGTCATGAAGAATCTTGTCGTACAATTGAATTTTATTATGTTTTTGGCTGGCTTTGTTAAAAGAGTAATACTGGCCTCGTAGCCTGATTTGGAGATTCTTTCCTCTCTGCCTGTTTTCTGAAAGATTGGTTTGAATGGATGATAGAATTCATTAGTGAGGTGATCTAGAATTGGGGTTTTCTTTGTGGGAAGAGTTTTAAATTATTAATTCAATTTCTTTACTAGTTAAAGATCCATACAGATTTCATATTCCTTCTTGAGTCAGTTTTGAAAATTTCTCTTTCTAGAAATGTGTCCATTTCATCTAATTTGTCAAATTTGTTGTTAATATCTACTTATAATCTTTTCAATTTCTGTATGGTGTTCTCTCTTTTGTTCTTCATCTTGGCAGTTTGTGCCTTTTTCCTTTTTTTTTAAATTTAGTTAAAGATAGGTGCATTTTGTTGATCTTTTCAAAGATTCACCCTCTGGTTTCTTTATTTTCTCTAATTTTTTATATTTCCTTGATTTCCATGTGAACCTTGTTATTTCTTTCTCTGTTTAGGTTTCGGTTTGCTCTTATTTACCTAGTTTTTTAAATAGAAGTTTAGGTTACTGATTTGAGAACTTTTTTCTTTTGTGATATAGCTCTCAATTTCCCTATATGCTTTATCAATATATCAATTTCCCTATATGCTTTAGCTGCATGCCATACATTTTGACATTTCATGGTTTTGTTTTGATTCAGTTCCCAATATTTTGTAATTCTCTTTGACCATAACCTTTAAGAAGTGTGTTCTTTAATTTCCAGATATTTGGGGATTTATCAGATTTCTTTCTTTTGTTGATTTATTTAATTCTGTTGTAGTCGTAGAACATATTACATGATTTCAATCCTTTGAACTTACTGAGGTTTGTTGTATAGTCAAGTACAGAGATCAGGAAACAATGGCTTGTGGTTATACCTCTTAACTTATTACACTTTGCTTCACCATAATACTAACTGAATTCTGATGTGTCATATCTGCCACTGAGCCCCTGCAGTGAAATTTTTAGTTCAGTTCTTGTATTTTTTACTTCCAGAATTTCCATTTGGTTTTTAAAATAGTTTCTATATTTTTATTGAGGTCCTTTATTTTTGGTCATTGTTGTGGTACTTTAATTCCTTTTTTTTTTTTTTTTTTTAGATTTTATTTATTTATTTGAGAGAGAGAGCATGCACGCAAGCAGGGTAGGGGAGGGGCAGAGGGAGAAGCAGACCCTCAGCTGAGCAAGGAGCCCAATGGAGGGCTAGATCTCAGGACCCCAGTACCCCAGAATCCTGACTTGAGCTGAACGCAGACACTTAACTGACTGATCCACTCAGGCGCCCGTTCTTTAATTCTTAAATGTAATTTCCTTTAATTCTTTGAACATACTTTTATACTGAGTTTATGTATTTATCAGCTCCATCTGACATCTGAGGACACTGAGCAATTTCTATTAACTGCCCTTTCCCCCTCCTCAGCTCTGGGTAACACTTTCCTGGTTCCTTACATGGCTTTTTGTTGAATATGGAACATTTTTGGAAATCATATGATAGCAACTCTGGATTCTGATTTTTCCTTCCCAGAGGGTTATTATCATTGCTGCTTTAAAAAAATTGCTTATATCTTTATTTAATAAGTTCTTTAGACTAAATTTTTGAAATTCATATCCTCTATAGGATGTGGCCACTGATCTCTCTGCTCACTTCTCCCCTCCATACTTGCTCCTGTTTTTAAGCCCGACCTCTTAGGAGTTCTTCTCTTTCTACGTGGCCTAGTAGTGAGCCAATGATTGGTCAGAGATTGGGCATAAGTATCCTAACGCCGGTAAATCTCCTCCTCTTGGTTGGTGGGTCTGTATGTGGGTTCTGGAACACATTCGAAGTGTAAGCAGTTTTCAGATTTTTTCCTTCTCTTCCTTCCCTCCAGACACTCTAGTGTCTTCTGTGCCAATGCAGGGAGGCTCCTGGTACAGCACAGGTATGTGAATGGAGGTGGGCCTCCATTCTTCCCCATGTGTGCACTTCCATCTGCTTCCATCAGTCAAGAATATGGTGTCCCTCTGACTGTCTCATTTCCCTGATCTGTTCAATTTCTGGCTGGCCCACCAAGGTCCCTACAGGGTTTGCTACCTCAGGCTATTGGATCTGCTGGCTGCCCCAATTCATTTGTCATAGAGATTGTCACCACCGATGAATCTGGTAGGCATGGAATTTTTCAATACTACTCCAAATCAAGTCCCTTTCCTCCTACAGTTAAGCTGATGGAGTCCCACTGTTTTGACCCCAAACTTAGTAGTTTTTCATTAATCTGTGCTTATTAGTTTGTCCTGAGCATTTGGTCTGTTTCTAGGGTAACAAAATTCTTGTTTTTGAAACATTTGTCCAGTTTTATAATGACTGTTTGGTGACCTCCTCACTCCACCAGTCCACTCACCTTGCTTTTTGTGTCCCCACAAACTGCAGCTTCTCGGATTATTTCCTGAGAACCTGCACATCCCAAGCTTAGCCCAGGTTATAGGACATGTCCTTTAGCCCAGTCTAGTGCTCTAATGATGGGGTTCAGGCCTCCTGGAGAAGACAGAATTAAATATGTTTTTAGTCTTGTATTTTCATGCTGGTGAGCCTCAGGTCATTACTTAGAGTGAGTTTGTGACAGGCAAGAGTTCTACAAGCAAAGGAAGACACCAAGGAGAGAAAGAGCACCAGTCACGTTGTACTGAACACAGACAACTCACTTTCTGTTTTTGCTAAACCTCAAACTGTAGAGCTGGTGAGTTTTCATGTTGTTCTGTATCCTAGAGTATATGTTTGAAAGGGTTTGGTTAGAAAATGCCCATGAGAGCCTGTGCGCAATAGTCTACTTGTTAATTTATATGCACATAATATTCAGAGTGCTGAGGTGTCCGCTGGAAACCATCAGAACATTTGAGGAATTTTCACATTTTTGTACCCATGCTTTTCAGAGATACTCTGCAGAAATATCCATCTTGAAAAAGCACGTCAAACCTCATGGTGTATGAATTGAACAATGTTTGAGTAAGGCATTAAGTAATGATCTTTGAGACTTTTATGGAGAGAATTTTTTTTTCACCGGGGTTTAGCTATTCCTTTCATGTTGATTGCTATCCTGTCTGGGAAAAGGAAGTATGTTCCATTGAAACACATGTTATTAAGGCATATTCTCAGAAGCAACATGGATCTAGTGGGTGGGCAAGGGGCCAGGAAGCTCCTGACAAAGGGTTTGAATCTATCTCTTCCCTCGAATTCAGTGTATCCATGCGTGTTTTACTTCTCTCTAGTTCATTTAGTCTCTGATTGATGAAGCTAAAGGTGTTCTTGTGATGCACAATAGTGTGTTGAGAGTTGCATAAATCAACTATATATATAAATACATATATAGTATATTTGCCATTTGAGTGGCTATTCACCTCTCACATACTCATGGCCAGGCTCTTTCCTTCCAGCAACTGTGGCAGGTGATGGGAGGGTGACCACTGATCATCTAAGCGTCAGAGGATCCAGCCCTGAAGCACAGGCGGGCCTACCACGTAGCACACGCAACTTTCAGGAATCTTGGGATAACAGCAGAAGGCAAGCAGATAGCGTCTTTGCAATGTTTCAGGTGCTGTACGAGACTGGTTTAATGTCCATTATTCTGAATCTTCAGAACTCCATAAAATAGATATTATGACTCCAGTGTAAACTTGAGAAAAATTTAAGCCTGGAGAAATTAAATAATAATCGAATGTGACAAAGCCAGTCAGTGGGAAAGCAAGATTTGAAATTTCATGTATCTGATTGCCAAGCCTGTGCTCTTGGTCATTTTAATATACTGCTTCCTTGGGCCATTCATAGAACCTTAGCAAAAAAACAAATGTCACTCATTTGTTTAGCCATTCATTTATTCGTATATTGAGTATTTATAGGGTGCCCAAAGGGTGCCAGAACCTGCTAGTTTTTGGCTTTGTCCATTCTCTTGGCTCTTTTGAATGACTACTTCTAAGTTCTTCTGTCCTTGCCTCTGGGCTTTCGGGGCTCCTGATCCTGGAGATCAGGACCCCCAGACCAGCAGCATGAGCATCATCTGGTAACTTACTAAAAAGACAAATTCTTGGGTCTGCCCCTGACCTACTGATTCCAAAACTCTAGGAATATATTGAAGAGGCAGGATCTCTCACCCTCTTTGAAAGGCCATGGCAGGGCTAATCTATGATGGAACAGTCCCTTCAGGACAATGGGAGAAGAAAGGCTTGGTTCTTTCTCAGATGTAACTCCCAAAGTAAAGGAGGAAAATTCAAGAGACTGCATCACAAGCCTATCATATGGGCCTTTTATGTTTATTCCAGAAAGTAGTTGTTCACGGGGGAGTAGTTTACAGTGTATTAACTATATCAAACTTTCTTTCCTACCTTTAATTCCTGGTAACTTTCTGTTCATTACAGTGCTCTGTGGTAGAGAATGCTAATCATTAGCATGATTCTTTTTTCTTTTCCTCCTTTTTCCTTTCCTCCCTGTCCCTCTGTCCCTTTCTCCCTATTTCTCTCCTTCTACCTCAGATATATTAAATATATATACATATCTGACAACACTACTACCATCCTTTTTCCTCTCAGAAGTTCCCTGGGGTGAGGATGGAATACTTAATATATAAAATGTTCTTTTTCTAAACACATGAAATGGTCACATGTGCATTGGATGATATGTAAGCATATGTTATAGGTATTTGCCAGTTTTTTTCTGCCCCTTACCATTAGTTTTACCATTCTTTGGAGGATATTAGAAACTGTTCTCAGGCTGAAATGCTGTATAAATAATTTTGAACCATTCCATGTCTCCGACCTAAAAGAAATCAGCACTCGCAAATGAAACAACAAAATGAAATTTGAAAAAATACGCCCTTAGGGGCACCTGGGTGGCTCAGTCAGTTGAGCATCCTACTCTTGATCTCAGCTCAGGTCTTGGTCTCAGGATTGTGAGTTCAAGCCCCACGTTGGACTCCATTAGAATAAAAAGTTCTTAAACATTTTTAAAGTTTGTATTTCTTCCTCTTATAATCAAAACTACTATAAGGCAATTTTCTACATCTTATATTCAGATGTATAGTCAAATAATGCCTTTTGTGAACAATAATGATTATTTTCTTAATTATTATTACACAATCCTTTATAAGAAGTTACCAAAGTCATTATCTGCTCTCGCCATCATAGCAGTCAGTGAAGGTATAATTGTTCCTATTTTATAGATAAGACTAATAAGCCACAGGAAGCTTAAGCAACCTACTCAAACCTACAATATTGTAATGACATTGAATAATGGAGTGAATGGAAATCTAAAAGGGGTGGGTTCATTTTGGATCTCTGATACCTTCAAAATAACCATGTTTTATTTAGTTTTCTGGGATTGAGAGGTAGAGCATAATTATGAATTAATATATGTGATGGTTCTCCAAAATATGGGTATAGAGTTAGAGGAGACAAATTATTGAGAGGAGAAGGGGAACAATGGCTCAGGAAAGGCTGCTCTGAGAAAGGATGCTGATACTGAGACAAAAGTTGAGTGGGAGACAGCTGTGAGCTCCGGTGGGGGTTGAGGAAGAGGAGGATGGAGAGAAATGCTCCTCGCAGAGCATAGGAAAAGATTAGAGCTTTTGAAGGAATTGAAAGAACAGCTGTGTAAGCACATGGAAAAAAAAATTGTAGAAGTTGAGGATGAGAGGTGGGTGAGGGCACATCATGTAAGGATTATTCGTTATCCTCCAGATTATAGAAAGTCCTGAAGAATCTTAAAGGGGGTTAGAGTGTTGGTGGGGTAAGATGACATGGTCACATTTGCCACTTAAAATGATCACTGGGTAAACAGACACATGAAAAAGTGCTCAATATTGCTCGGCATCAGGGAAATCCAAATCAAAACCTCAATGAGATACCACCTCACACCAGTCAGAATGGCTAAAATTCACAAGTCAGGGAATGACAGATGTTGGCGGGGATGCGGAGAAAGGGGAACCCTCCTACACTGTTGGTGGGAATGCAAGCTGGTGCAGCCACTCTGGAAAACAGTATGGAGATTCCTCAAAAAGTTGAAAATAGAGCTACCATATGATCCAGCAATTGCACTACTGGGTATTTACCCCAAAGATACAAAAGTAGGGATCCGAAAGGGTACGTGCACCCTGATGTTTATAGCAGCAATGTCCACAATAGCCAAACTGTGGAAAGAGCCAAGATGTCCATCAACAGATGAGTGGATAAAGAAGATGTGGTATATATATACAATGGAATATTACGCAGCCATCAAAAGGAATGAGATCTTGCCATTTGCAATGACGTGGATGGAACTGGAGGGTATTATGCTGAGCGAAATAAGTCAAACAGAGAAAGACATGTATCATATGACCTCATTGATATGAGGAATTCTTAATCTCAGGAAACAAACTGAGGGTTGCTGGAGTGGGGGGTGGGGTGCGAGGGATGGGGTGACTGGGTGATGGACACTGGGGAGGGTATGTGCTCTGGTAAGCGCTGTGAATTGTGCAAGACTGTTGAATCTCAGATCTGTACCTCTGAAACAAATAATGCAATATATGTTAAGAAAGAAAAAAAGAAGAAGAATGTAGCAGGAGGGGAAGAATGAAGGGGGGGAAATCGGAGGGGTAGACGAACCATGAGAGACGATGGACTCTGAAAAACAAACTGAAGGTTCTAGAGGGGAGGGGGGGTGGGGGGATGAGTTAGCCTGGTGATGGGTATTGAGGAGGGCACATTCTGCATGGAGCACTGGGTGTTATGCACAAACAATGAATCATGGAACACTATATCTAAAACTAATGATGTAATGTATGGGGATTAACATAACAATAAAAAAATTAAAAAAAAAAAAGATCACTGGGTACAGAGAGGAGAGTAAATTGAATGGGGGCAAGATTACCGGAAAGTGACTTGGGCTAGAAATGGTGGCCGGTGGGGACAAAGTAGAAGACACAGTGAAAAGACATCAGGAGAATAAATTGATTGGATTTGGGGATTAAGTGTGGGTGGTGAGCAAGGGGAAATGGTATTTGAATGTGTGGCTCTTAGAATGTTTTTGATTGTTTCTTTAAGCCATTAATAAATTTCTAAAAGAGCTGTGTGGTGCTATGATTTATATGTTGTTTGTGGCTTTCTCTTTGGATATGAGAAAAGATGTAATGGCAGGCTTTCTTCCTCTAAAACAAGAGATGATTCATCATTGTATTCCAGAAGTCACCAAGCTCAGAACACTGCCAGACTTGAATCTTATTTTTGACAGCAAATCCTGCTTTTCTGAACACTAATAGACATATTCATAATTTTAAAAAATTCAGGCCTCATGAGTGAGAATATTAAATAAATAATGCTATTGAGGTTGCTCTGCCTGTTAAAGATGTTTATTCTTAAGCCCTTCAATTAGAAGCAAATGGAAATTTTTTTCTTCCTTCAAACCATGACTTCTTTCTACCTCTTTCCTTTCTTTGGTAAGTCCTGTTTCTTTCATTTCGTGGTTAGATTCTATATGTTTGGCCAAAAACAAACATATAAAACAGACAAATAAGATTCTAGGCAATGATAGAAAAAAATACTCCTAAAACTGAAAATAGTAGATCGCTTCTAGATCCATACAAACACAACACACAGTTTTCTTTTTTGTATCTAATGATATTACCATATCTTGGTGTTGACTGTTCTGTCAATGTTTCCTGAGGCATGGTGGACCTTTCAAACTTTAGAGTCAAGTCTTCTTTTATTTCTAAAATGTTATTAAAGTATGCTTTATTTTTTCCCCAGTATTTTGGTTCTCTTCTTCTGGTATTCAGTTTGAATATTTTTTGTCTGGATTCCTCACCTACCAATAGCTCTCTCACCTTAAAAAATACAACTTTTGTTTTGTTGAATTTAATTTTGCTTGGTTTTCAGTCCATTCTGCTATATTTTTAGCAATAACTATTCTCCCAGGTGTGGCTTCAGTTTTGTCTTTATTTTTTATTTTTTTAATTTTTATTTATTTATTTATTTGACAGAGAGAGACACAGTGAGAGAGGGAACACAAGCAGGGGGAGTGGGAGAGGGAGAAGCAGGCTTCCCACCGAGTAGGGAGCCCGATGTGGGGCTCGATCCCAGGACCCTGAGATCACGACCTGAGCCGAAGGCAGACGCTTAACGGCTGAGCCACCCAGGCGCCCCTCAGTTTTGTCTTTATTTTTGTGATTTTGTTTTTCTACTTTTCTCCTGAGCTCTGCCAACTCATGTTTTATCTCTGTGGTCTTCTCATGTCTCCCCTGAGTTATTGAATCCCTGCTTTGTATTCTTGTTTTATATAGGTTATTGTTCCATAAGGTTTAAAAATGTATAACAACATATTTTGACATGTTCTTTAAACTGTCTCATGACAGAAGCTTTCTGGTGTCTGTTCCTTGCCTAGTGTTTTTTTTTTTTTTTTATTGCTGGTATCCCATCATTTTTATAGTTTTATTTTTATATGGATAAAGTTTTGGTTCCTTTTTTGTTATTACTGTAGGAACTCAGGACTTTCTAGAACTCCGGACTAGAGCGAAATTGAAGCTATGTGTGTGTGTTGGGGGAGGGGGGTGGTGATGGCGGAGGTTGACAATGTTGTGTTCTGTGCCAGCAGAAATTTTTTTAGTGACAGGATTGTGCATGGGCGGTGGGGGCTCTTTTAGACCTTACTTCTCCCCAGTCAACTGAGAACTGAAACAAGCACTGCAGGCTTGCTCACAAGCTGACAACACAAAATTTTTCCTTACTCTGTCTTACCAGTAGAATGCTTTTTGAAAATATGACTTGTCTGTGTGATTTTTTTTTCTTCTCTTCCTTTTGGAATCAAACAAGATTCAGAAAAGCTTTATTTCTCTGTCAGCTCCTGTTTCCCAGTTCCATTGTTAAAAAGTAATGATTGTTGGTTATGACCTCAGAATGTGCCCTTCATCTTGGAGAAGTGTGCTTGGCAGCATTTTCTGAGCTCTGCAGGTGTGGCTGTCCTCGCAAAGTATTTCCTTACCCCACTGTACTTTCACTTCTTTATGGTGGATTTAGTCTCCTTATTTTGTTGAAGGTGGAGTTTGTGCTTCTATTTCTCATTATCCTTATTACTTTACATGCCTTTAAAAAGGTAATTGGGGAAGCTTCACATTGACACCACCATTTTAAAACCAAAAATATAATTAATTTTTTTTAATTGGAAAAAATAGTAGATTGTGGTTTTAGTTTATTCAATTTGAAGTTATCAGTCCCAGGCTGCCATTTGCTTCTTAATTGTTTTAGAGGTTTTTTGGCACAAAGAAGTTCAGTAGTTCTGTGTAAATTGATATTGTGATTTTTAATTTATTTTTTCACTGCTCTATGATTAGAAAATTGTTCCCTATTCTAAGACCTGTTAATTTTCACATTTTTATTCTATTTTATTGCAGTTTTCTCTTTTGTGTTTAGCCTTTTATTCTCTTTGAATTTATTTTAGGCTTAATGTGAGATGAGACTTTCAGTTGAGAGTTCCCCAAGTAGTCATTTTTCCAAAATCATTCACTGAAACTCTTTTCCTTTCCCAATGATTTGTGATGTTTTTTATGGTAAGTGTTTTCTAACATAGTCTATTCCTCACATAGCGAGGCTCACACTAGATGTTGGTTTATTACTCTGGATGGCGATCGGTACTGTCTCCAGCAGTCTTCCTGTCCACCCAGCTCCTGGCTGACCAGCAAGGTTAATGAATAGAATCTGTCTGCCTCTGATGCCCAGCAGATCCTCAGACTATAAAGTCTGGAAGACTCAATTTAATGTCTCTCCTCTTCCAACTTTTGGACTTTCTCATCATTCTGTAAAGCCAGTAGTGGTATCTATTTGCTCTTTGTTTAAATGTACATAAAACACAGCATTCTCCAGCATGTATGCTCTTCTCCAAACCACCTGCACTTCCTTTATGTGACTTGGTCTTCCAGAGGGCAATACCCCAGCATCTTAGTGAACTCTGTGCTAGGAGTCAACCCAAGTCTCTGGATGAATTGGGAGAGTGAGAGGAGCTATTGATGGGGCGGGGGGGGGGGAGGGGTTGGGATTAGAAGAGAAAAAGGGTAAGATTCTCAGTGGTGAGTCCTTATATATCCAGAGTAGGCCAGACACAGGCATAAGCCCCCCAGTCTTCTGCACACCTCAGAGTGCCTACATTGGGGGAGTGCATTTCTGCAGTGATTTCAGTTCATCACCAGTCACAGGCACTGCAGTTGCTGTGCATCTACCCCTGGAACTCGGGAAATCATCTTTTTTCATCAATCTGCCTTCTTGTTTCTGGAATTTAGTCTTTTTCAGGCTGTCAAGGACTAGAATTTGGAGATGAGTGACTCTATCACCGTGGAAACCTGAAATTACAAGGAACAGATTTAGATGATCCTAATATTTGCAAAGGCTTAGGGAAATTAAATATTTTTATACAATTAGATATGTATAGGGGTTAACTTACTTATCTGTTTGGCATTGCAAATAGTCATTAACATTTTCATGTAATTTGAATGATGAAGGGAACATCTATGAAAATTCAAATTGTGGGTAATTTATACTTGGGGAAGGAGTTTTGTTAATTTGGGTATTCGTGGGTCCTGACTCCAAACCAACACTCAGAATCTTCATTTTATTTTTTATATTTATTTTTATGAAAGTCAAGTGTTTAATTTCCTGAGAGGGTAAGAAATAGTCTCAAAGACGTAGGAAAATAAAAATGTAAACATACACACCATTCAGAAAGATGCTGTCACAGCAAACAAAGGTTTTTGGAATGTTTTTGTGTGGTATCTTTTTGGTGAGCTGACAAAACAGTATGGAAATAATGAAACAGCATAATCATTTCCATGACTTTGCAGAGAATGAGCCACATCTTCCTCAAGTATTCACATAGGAACTCAAATTGTAAGCGAAGAATTTTGGAAAGTTTTTAATTTAAGGCAAAGTTTTTAATTAAGAAAGAAGGCAATGCTGAGATCTTTGAGACTAAGTTCTCAGACAAATGCTCATGTAGTTCTAGGAGACTCAGGAGAACAAAGAAAAGAAGCATGGGGAATAGATTGGAAAACTTCACAGACCTGCATGTAAAAGTTTAAATGGGTGGCCAGATCTCATTCATAACTGTAATGATGAAAACATGCTCAATTTCCCAGAACCATGATGAGATACCACTAGGACGTCTATGGTTAAAAAAACAAAGTGGAAAATCACAAGTGTTAGAAAAGATGTGGAGAAATTGGAACCCATATACACTGTTGGTGGGAGAATAAAATGGTGTAGATACTATGGAAAACAGTAGCAGCTCCTCCAAAATATAATTACCATATAATCCTATAATTATACTCTTAAGTATATTTCCAAGAGACTTAACAACATATGTATATAAAAACTTGTACACAAATGTCTATAGCAACATTATACATGATAGCCAAAAAAGTGGAAACAACCCAGATACCCATCAGTTGATAATCCATACAATGGAGTAGTATTCAGCCTTAAGAAGAAATGAAATACTAACACATGCTATAAGTTGGATAAGCTTTGCCAATACTGGGCTAAGTTAAAGAAGCCAGGCACAAAAAGTCTCAGGGGGAATGACTCCATCTATAGAAGATGTCTATAACAGTTAATCCATAGAGGCAGAAAGACTATTGGTGGATTTTTAGGGCTGAGGGAATGAGAAGACAAGGGAGTATAGCCCAAGAATGTCTTATTTTGAGGTATTGAAATGTTCTAAAATTTACTGTGGTGATGGTTGTAAAACTCTGTGAATATACTAAAACCCACTGAATTTGACACTTGAAAATGGTGAGTTTTATGGCATGTAAATTACATCGCAAGTTAAAAAAAAAAGGAAGAAGTTATCAACTTTCCACTAAAATATATAAGGGAATGGAAAATATGAAAATGTATGGAATCCCCAACCAGAACTAATAGCCACCTATTTATTACCCAAATCTAAGGGTCATTTTTACTAACTTCAAGGTAGGTGAAATTTGAATGAAAATGCAGTTGCTGGTCCAAAAACGCTCTAGAGCCAGAAACAGAAAGTAGAAAGTTGTCCCATTCTAGCTGCACAAAATAGAGTGGAGGTTCTCAAACTTTTTGATTTTAGGACTTCATTACACTCTTACAAATTAATGAGAGCTGCAAAGAGCTTTCATTTATGAGGGTAACACCTATTGATATTTATCAAATTAGAAATAGAAGTTGAAGAAATTTTGAAAAATACATATGAACGCATTATTTTTTTATATAAATGCATTTTAAATAATAAAGTTAGGTGTCAGCATAAATGTTTTTATTAAAAACTGTATTTTTCAAATACAATAATTTAGAACAGTGATAGTTTTACATTTTGATAATTTTCTTTAATAAAAATTTCATAGAAGACACTTCTGTATTTATTCTCTTGTGCTCTGTTCCTTTGGTGGAGATTTATGAAGAAATTGAGCGTCACACATATGTGATAGGAAAGGAAAGGAGTGTTTTAATTGCCTTTTAGGAGAATTGTGGTTATTCTTTGATACACCAAAATCTGACAAGGAGCAGTTTCATAAACCTTCATTGCAATGTAGCACTGAAAGCCATTTTTGTACTCATTAATGCTAAAATCCATTAATCTGTCTTGTACTTGGAAAGGATCTTTTACCAATGCATAACATTGCAGCATCATGCATTGGTCATTTGGAAAATACTGATTCAGTGTGTTAGGCAGCTTTTCCAAACGTTGGCACATTTCATCGCACAATATAAAAAAAAACCCCATGTTTAATATCACTACTTATTTTACCAGAAACTTTAAGTATTGGGCAGTTCTCAAAGTTTTGGTGGCAGATGTAAGTTTTCTTAAATTCTAATTCTCTCTTTAGTGCTTGAATTTTCTCATTGGAAACACATACCTTCAGTGGTTTTCTTTGAAGTGACAGGCTCATTGCACTCATTTCCCCCCAAAATGTCTCCTTGCTGAATACCTGAGGCTGAAAAACCATAGTTTTTGTCTATTGCTGCAAGTGCTTTTCTTTGAAGCAATCATTATATTTTGGTATGCAGCCAACATGCTTCATGTGTACTTAAAAAAAAAAATGTGTTCAAGGGTTGCAGTTTAATGATATTAATATTTTTTGCTACTCCATCAAGGACATTTTTAAGTAAAACTAGCTTCTTTTTTTAAAGATTTTATTTATTTATTTGATAGAGAGAGAGAGGGAGAGAGGGAGCACAGGCAGCGGGAGAGGCAGGACCTTCCTCCCCCCCCAGCAGGGGGCCTGATGCGAGGCTCCATCCAAGACTCTGGGATCATGACCTTAGCTGAAGGCTGACGTTTAACCAACTGAGCCACCCAGGCGTCCCCCCTTTTTGTTAATTTTAGAGTGAGTTCATGGATACTACAAGTGTAGTTTCGTGCCATTGTTATGATTTATGCCAAGACACCAGCAATTTTGTCCACCGTTGCTCTTGCGTCATGAATATAAATGTCAACGCAGTGAAATGGCAAATGTCTAACGTTATCTCGAAATATTTAGCGTTGCAACATTACAGCATTACTATGAAGATAATTTTGACCCTGCAACTACCCTGAAAGATATTCAGGGACCCGAGGGTTATGCCGACCCCACTTTGAGAACTGCTAAACGAAAGGCGTTCCTTTTCTCATGGAGGATCGCATTTTGAGGCAGTTTGAACAAGAATCAAACTGTGAACCTTCCTCCACTCTTTTCCCCCTTTTATATACAGTCAGAATGTATTATTGCTGAAAGTAACTGCATAGAAAGTAGAGGGGAGAAGGCGACCGCCCGTTCTATCCCGAGGTAGGAAGTTTGCCCACGAAGGCAGTGAGTACGGCAGACAGAAGCAGAAGCCCACGAATACTGCACTTTCTCCCGCGTGGTATCAGAGGGGCAGGCAGTCGGAAGATCCAGTATCAGTCGGACTCCAGAAAGCTGGAATAGGTAGAGAGCCTTTAGTGTGAGAATGGTCATGGGAGGGAAACAACCAGAGTAGTGGCAAGGAAGAAAAATTGCAAGACACCGCAAATGAGCCAGGAGTTCTATGTGAGCAAGCTCCTGGTTACTGTAATCTCGGGAAAGAGATTCGGTGATTCACTTACGTGGGCTTTGAAAATGGGGCCAAAGTCACCTTTTGGCTTAGCAAATAATAGTCTGGAGAGCTTTATTTTGAGGTACAGATAAATAGGGAAAAAAAAAAAAGAATAATACTGGATTTATATAAAGATGCTAGAGAACAAGGACATTATTATGAGCACTCAAAGAAGCAAGCTTCTAAATATGATTTACGGTAAGAATCAGAAGAAGGCTTTAGAAAATCCATTAGCATTAGTTAATTTGTTAACAAAATTAACAAAATTAGAGGATCAACATGTAGGCTTTCCATTGGCAAATTAAGTGAGTGTATAGGGAGAGACTCACAAAACTCTTGCAAAACAGAACCAGAGTCAGAGGAGCTTAAAATGGTGAGAGACAATAGTTTATAAAGGACAGAAAATGGACAATAATCTAAGACTTCCTGAAGACTAGATGAAAAGAATTTAAAATAAAACAATGGCTGTTGCCATAATGAAGGAAAACTTGAAACTGAATGGTGGAGAAATCCCTAGGAAATGAAGATTGAGAGGATTCTTTCAGTTCTAAGAAAATCAATAAAGAGACTCACCCCAGAGATGTCTTGGACTTTTTTTTTTTAATAACAAAGAGAAACAATCATTTTAAAGCATGCGGCAACAAACAAAAATAAAGTTATTTGCAAAGGAACCAAAACTGGGTTGGTCTCAAACATTCCCAGTTAGAAGCAAATTTCAGTGGACATTTGAATAATCTCCGTAGAGTTTTGAGTAGCAGTATAAAAAATTTACAGTCAAGATATCTTCAGTGTGGGGAGGCCATGGAAAAGCATTACCAGATAAAGAAGGACTTGGATGATATACCACACGCATAATCTTCTTTTAGAAATTAGTAAAAGGCAAATGAAAGATGAATCAAAAGGGGAGTCAGTGGGCTGCTATTGAACTTGAAACCCAATTAATATAGAGTGGACTAAATATTATATATTTAATAGTTAAGAAATTGAATACAAAGACAAAATAATATTGAAAGAAAAAATTGCAGAATATAAAACACTTTTATAATAGTAAATTTGGTGTAAAATGCTAAAGACTTGAGGAGTGGTTGTATACAGCTCTACGAAGCCATTCTTTAAAAAAAAAATCTTATAGAGAGGTGGTGCTTTTTTGGTATCATTATATTCTCAATTACGATAGTTAAAAGCTAAAACCTAATATATATATTTTTAAATAGTAGTAACCACTTAAAGAACTAAAAGCAGGACAGAAAACTTTTAAATTTCTAGCAAAGATCAGTACAAACACACACAAATGAAACAAAAACCGGATAAGACAAAAAAGGAGGCAGAGTAACTGAAAAAATTAAAATGGAAAATAATAATAATAATAAAATATAATAAAACTATAAATAACTGAAAACAAATGGTGAGGTAACTAAAATAAGACCAAATGTACTGATTATGACAATGAACATAAATGTTTTAAATTTCTCCATAAGATACAAACTGTAAGTTTACATTAAAAAAATCCAGACATAGGGGTGCCTGGGTGGTTCAGTTCAGCGTCTGCCTTCGGCTCAGGTCATGATTCCAGAGTCCTGGGATCGAGTGGCGCATTGGGCTCCCTGCTCAGCGGGAAGTCTGTTTCTACTCTCCTTCTCTGTCAAATAAATAAATAAAATATTTTTAAAAAATAAAATAAAAAATTAAAAAATCCAGACTTCTTAGTAACAGAAAGCACAACTAAAATAAAATGTTATAAAAATGGTAAAAGCAAAGAAAAAGCAAATGTTTATTGGTAAAATTTAAACAAACAAAACGTAGAATTCAAGACAAGAAATACTAAGGGATAAAAATAAGATAGAATCAACTGCAGACTCCTTAGGTTTTCTATATAACAGCAGTAACCATGTACATAACTTCATTATAGACAGGGAAATAGATTTTATTGGAAACAGGAACAAAGCAAAATATTTGGAAAATTTTAAATGAAAATGTCTGTAATAAATAACAAAAAAAGTCACACGTGACTGCTAATAATAAAAGAAAATTTAAGTAAATGAAGAAAAAGGCCATTTCTTCGTGGTGACACTGAATATTATAAAGATTACATTTATTTATCTTTTTTTAATTTTAGAATTTGAAAAAATGATTCTAAATTTCATCTGGAAAATAAACAGCTGAGGATATGCAGAAATTTTTGAAAAAGAAGAATAGAGTACAGAGAATTTTTGCTCTAATATATATATTACATAATATACAATATACATATAATTATATATAAATATATGTTAATATAATTTCTAAAATGTATATATTATATATGGTATATATGTATATGCTTAATACATACATATGGCATTATGTGTGGTCACATATATATCATACAAAAACAGGCCTGAGTTCCATTAGAACGTTCCCTTAGATTCCATTAGAAGTTGGCTTTTGATTAAAAGAAAAAGAAAGCATAATATGCAAATGGATTATTCAATTAATTGTGCTCTAAAATGGACTATTTGGGGAACTTTTTCAGTTCATGCCATATACCCACACAAATTCCAGACACAGATTCTAGACTTACACTGAAACTAAAAATCACAGAAAATAAAAAATATTGGTGAATATGCCTTCTCATGGATGATTTCTCATCATAAAAGCAATAGAATAAGGTATAAGGGAAAGAATTGATAAATATGACTGGATACGAATTCTTTAAATCTTTCTTTAAAAATCAATATCAAAAAAATCACAGGGAAATAAAAAATTCTAGGAAAAATATTTGGAATTCTTACAGCTTGGAATCAAGAAGACTGCCAAATTACATGTTATTTAACTTCATTCATCTCAATTTCATCATCAGTGAAACAGGGATAATAACACTCTTGTTTGTTGATAGGGCTAGAAATAGAGTATATACTTAGAGCAAAATAAGTGTCAGTCGTTCTTTCTTGTACTTCTCTATCTCTATAGGAAATTCAATGAGGAAAATACTTAGACCCCCAACAGAAAGACATGCAAAGGATGTGAGTAATTTATGAAAGAAGAAACTTAATTAGCTAATAAACTTGAAAAATTTAACCTTGCTAATGAGATGCAAATTAAAACATTAATAAAATGCCAGTTTCCATCTAATAAATTAGAAAAAAATTAAAAAATATATATAATATGAAAGAGAAGCTTCCTCATACACTGGGAACATAAATTTTCCACCAACTGACCTTGAAAGCAATTTGGCAATGGGCCATACTCTTTTACCTGTAATTTCACTCCTGAGAATATATTTAAAACTGTCAAAATTTTATTTTTGTGTGAATAATTGGACACATCTTAAATCAAGGGACTCCAAGGTTTTGTGATAACTCAGCTTTATCGATGAAAATAATTTTTACCATATACTCCTAATGTATGTAAGTTTATTTATTTATTGGTTTTTGTGCCATTCATTTTTACCGCTAAAAAAATACCCCAAATAGAATTGAAAAAATTGAAATAAAAATAGAAATTTTAATACTTTCTTCTTGCACCTTACTGCATTGTCTTGCATGTCTCCTAGTGTGCACGGACCCTATTTCAAAGACCACAGCCCAGAATGTTCTGCAGTTAGAAAAGAATTAAATAAATCAGGGCACATCCATCAGAAGAAATATTTTTTTTTCCTAATTTTTCTTTTTCCTTTTTTTATTGTTATGTTAATCACCATGCATTACATCATTAGTTTTTGATGTAGTGTTCCACGATTTATTGTTTGTGCATAACACCCAGTGCCCCATGCAGAATGTGCCCTCTTTAATACCCATCACCAGGCTAACCCATCCTCCCACCCCCTCCCCTCTAGAACCCTCAGTTTGTTTTTCAGAGTCCATCGTCTCTCATGGTTCATCTCCCCCTCTGATATCCCCCCCTTCATTCTTCCCCTCCTACTATCTTCTTCTTCTTCTTTTTTTTTCTTAACATATATTGCATTATTTGTTTCAGAGGTACAGATCTGTGATTCAACAGTCTTGCACAATTCACAGTGCTCACCATAGCACATACCCTCCCCGATGTCTATCACCCAGTCACCCCATCCCTCCCACCCCACCCCCCACTCCAGCAACCCTCAGTTTGTTTCCTGAGATTAAGAATTCTTCATATCAGTGAGGTCATATGATACATGTCTTTCTCTGATTGACTTATTTCGCTCAGCATAACACCCTCCAGTTCCATCCACGTCATTGCAAATGGCAAGATCTCATTCCTTTTGATGGCTGCATAATATTCCATTGTATATATATACCACATCTTCTTTATCCATTCATCTGTCGATGGACATCTTGGCTCTTTCCACAGTTTGACTGTTGTGGACATCGCTGCTATAAACATCGGGTGCACGTACCCCTTTGGATCCCTACATCTGTATCTTTGGGGTAAATACCCAGTAGTGCAATTGCTGGGTCATAGGGTAGCTCTATTTTCAACTTTTTGAGGAACCTCCATACTGTTTTCCAGAGTGGTTGCACCAGCTTGCATTCCCACCAACAGTGTAGGAGGGTTCCCCTTTCTCCGCATCCCCGCCAACATCTGTCATTTCCTGCCTTGTCAATTTTAGCCATTCTGACTGGTGTGAGGTGGTATCTCATTGAGGTTTTGATTTGGATTTCCCCATCAGAGTAAATATTATTTAGCTATTAGAGATCACAATTTTGGATAATGTTGAATTGTGAGAACATGGTTACTATATAATAATGTCTATGAGGGAGAATATAGTGCCCAGCTGACTCACTGTTTGTTAGCTAGTAGCACATGTTAGGTCTTCAATAACTATTTATTGAATGAAAAAGTGAATTATAAAAGCAGGACACTAACTTATATATGCAATATGGATCTAAAAGCATGAACAAAGAGGACAAAAATTGTGTACAGACATACTATATATGTGTGTGCATATATACACATATATGCATGCATAAATATATATATAATTTTTAAAAACTTACACAATGTGTTACATAATTGCAAACTAAAATTCAAGGTAGATATGAATGAAAAAATAGAGCTCAAAATCTGTCGAAACAAAAGACAATTTTCAAAGGATAAAAGATAAAATCTGAAATATCGAGAATATGAAATAAATAGTTGAAGACCTCAAATTGTATGACTCAGAGGACAGAATAAGAGGCATTTATAGAGGGGTTTCTCTTATGTCAGAGTTATTATGAATCTGGGTAGTGCTATGGCATGCTTCCTTCTGAAATGTTGGGGAAACTTGGTGACGCTTTCTATCTGGGTCCTTAGGATATCCCCTTAAGGTGGGAGTTCTCACATATCAACGTGGGCAAGAGTTTCCTGAGGAACTTGTTAAAAGTGTAGATTCCTGAGCCCCTCCCTCTGCAATTCTGATTGGCCGGTGTGAGGACCGGTCCAGGAATCTAACCCTTTGGCCCGCCCCCAGGTGGGACCCATCCCGAGGACCTGACACTCACAGTTGGGGGTTGTGGAGAGCAGGACCAAGCCCTTACCCTGAATCACACAGAACCTCAGCGACACGTCCCATCCCAGAGTGGATGGCAACAGACAGATGGTGTAGACTGCAGAGGAGACTAGAAAGGCACTAGCTTCTTGCAAGTGCCACCACGGAACCCAAAGCTGTCTTAAGAAGAGGACTTAAGGAGCAGAAATCTCCAAACTGAAGTCCGTGCAAGCTATTAACAGTGGAAGAGGGTGCTTTTTATCATGTAGGAGTAGATCAGAGAATGCAACTGACCAGTGTGTTAGAGGAACTTGCTTCAAGAGGTAGAACTTGCTTCCAAAAGCATGCCCAGGCTTGGGAGGGGCATTAATGCCGGCAGAGTCCTGTAGGTGATGGTCTTTTTCCATGTGTCCTCCTTAAGCCCCACTGGGAAGTGACCAATACTATTTTAGCTGAAAGAGCTACTCAGAGAGGTTAAAGTGACTTTTCTAAGACTGCATTGAGCTCTATCTAGTCAAGTGTTCACAAGGACGGACTCAGTGATGTTGGGGACCCCCACTTTCCTCCCCTGCCCGCACCTGCCCAGGGGCACTTTGGTAATAATCCCGTCAGGCCTGACAGGTGAGCAAGCAGGCAGCTAGTGCAGGTTCTACCAAAGCAGGTAAAGCAGAGAGACGGTTCATTTGATTAATTTTTCAAAAGAAATTAAGTTGAGCTAGGTCGCAGAGAGTTTGGGCGGCGGCGTACCAGACTGAGCAGCCACTTCTCGGTGATGATCACACGTTTGGAAAGAAGAGCATGAACATTTTGTGGCCAGCCAGCTACTTTGGACACAAGGGATCAAGTTTTAAACTGTTTTTTAGTATATGTGTATTTTGCAAGATGGCAAATCCAGTTTAGAAGCAACTTCTTGAAACTGTAGGATTGAAAGATCCTGAAAATTTCTTATCAAATATGAACCAAGTAACAGAAATATTAAAGTTCCCAGTTTACTAATTTTAGTGTAGGAAATGTTTAAAATGAATAAAATGTTTCTTATTAAAAAAAGAAATTAAGTTGATAGAAAGGCTGTGCGATAAGGTAGTGAGAAAAAAAATGTGGCTTAAATTTGGGTTTTCGTAAGATTTGAGTGTATGCCTTCTGCAATCCTTTATTTTTAGTTAAAACTTTGTCAGGAAAAGGGGCCACAAGGAAACTTTTGGAGGTGATGGATGGGTTTATTACCTATATTATGGTAGTGGGTTCATACGTGTATGCATATGGTCAAACTCACAAATTATATACACTGAATATGTGCAGTTTTAAAAATATCAATTATAGCTCAATGAAGCTGTTAGAATTTTTTTTAATCTGGTACCCAAACCACAAGGTCTTTCCCTCCATGCTTCCCTCCTGTCTCCCCCACAAGGCAGCCTTTTGAAAGGTGAGCCAGATCCTGTCACCTCTTGCTCAAAACCCTCAACTGGTTTCCCCTCATGCTTGGAATTAAAACCCAGGTCCCCACAGTAGCCCAGAAGACCCCACCTGATCTAGCCCTTGGCTACTTCTCTGGCACCCGCTTCTCTGGTCTAACCTCCAACCACGCCCAGCCACCTGCCCTCAGCCACCTTGAACTCCTGGTCTGTGGAGGCCACTGAGCAGGCTCCCAGGCCACGGCCGTTTCCTCACCATCCGCTTATGATGTTTCATGGCCTCCCCTTGCTCCCTATTTGTGCGACCGCTCTCCTCTTACGTGAGTTACACACCCACACTCCTCCACACACTTGACCCTGCTTTATCTCCGCTCATAGCACTAGCCACTCCCCAGCATCATGGTATCTCCTCAACTGTGTGTTTGTCCATCTCCCAGGCTCATTTCAGCTGCACGAGGGCCTGCATTGATCTGCCTTGTTCCGTAATGTGTTCCTATCACCTTGAAGAGTGAATGGCATGGCAGGCAATACTCACTCGATACATATTTGTCGAATAAATGAATAACTGGCATTTAAACACACTCCCATATCAAAGTTAAGTGGGGAGGAAAAAAATCTCCCATAATCCTCATGCAACAACAAAGCAAACTGTTTTCCACTGGATTCAAAAAGCGTATTCAATTTTTAAAAACTGGTTGTAATTGACTCTGTTTTTGTATCGAAAAAACTTGGGAATTGGTTTCCTGGTTTATTTCAGTGCTAATTTGAATTTACTTCTCTGCTTGTTTTTAACCAATAAGGTGATTTCTTACTGGTTTTTTTAAGGGAGTACTCTGCAGGTTTGATTAGAGTTTTGTTTGACATACTAAGGAAATGAGCACCCACAAGCTGCCCCCTCACGGTCGGAAAGGCAAGGGCGAGCCTTGCAATCAGAGCCCAGAACTTACAGGGCTGCCCAGCGGGAAAGTAGAGACACGGGTCCCTAGCTGGAGTTAATGAGGAAGTAAGAGACCCCAGCACAATCCATTTCTCATTTATTTTGTGCAGAAAACAGAAAACTTTTCAGGCCAAAGGTATGGGCATATGGAGAAAGAATACAGAAGGTCAGTGGAGCAGAAGGAGAAAGGACTGTGTAAGGACGTTACCTTCCAGCCATGGATGAGTGAGCCTTCTTGGGGCCCTGGTACATGGATGTCACTGGAGTAGACCCACTTACCAATCCGATTTGGGATGAGTCAGCCAGCACTGAATTGAAATTGTCTATTTTCAATCTATCGAGGATTTGTGTAAGCAAATTAATGGTAGTGGGTTAAGAATAGGGAAAAATGAAGGCTTCCAAAGCCACTGAAAGGAGCCAATTGCTTATAAAGACCGTAGCCCATCTATATTATATATATAACATCTATCTATCTATCTATCTATCTATCTATCTATCTATCTATCTATCTATTTTGTGAGTGTGCCTTACTGATTTGTTAAAATGGGTCTATTTTCCTCTGACAACATACTACCTATTCTTGTACTGTAGGTGCTTGAGGATACTAGGGAAGCGATTCTTTAAAAAATAGTGACCAACAGTAGTAACTCCGATGCTCATCTGCACCATCCGGGCAGGCCCTCATTGTCAGTGATCCTGCGGTTGGCTGTGTTGATACCCTGTTCATTTGTGTGGGAGTCATCAGTTGCAGATTAGCTCTCTAAAATAAGGAATGAAGTCCAGAAAAGGCCAGTTGAAACTCCCTGGGTGGAGCAGCATGTTTATTCATTAGCATCCGTAATGATGGTAAAGCAGGGCTTCAAAGAAAGGATGTTGTGTGTGTGCACGCGTTCAGGCGAGGTCCACATGCTGAGTATACACTGGCATTTTACAGAAAGGGAACATAAGGATTCCAAGAAAATGTTATGTCTGTGAAAAAAAGTATGCTAGGCTCATAGAAGATGCTGAATACCGTTACTCTCCTTTACTGGTGTCTACTAGATGGTGGAATTTTTGATGGTAGCAAATGTTCCTTGATCCTTACATTCCCCATAGTCCCGGCCCAACACTTCGTACATGATGAACTGTCAATAAAATATTTCTTGAGCTGCATCAGTTTTGTCTTAGTAGACCCTGATTCAGAACCATCCCCCCAATCACACAAACTGAAGAGGACATAAATAAATATTAATAAAAGCCAGCCTTCTTTTAAAGTCGCCCTCGATTTCGAAGACTGGAGATTTAAAGAAATACTTAGCTAAGTCTTTTTTTATAGTTTGGGTTGGAAACAAAATATTTTTAATAGTGGTTAATAAGATAACTGATGGGTGTGAGAGCCCAAATCCCCAGGAATGAGAACATTTAGCTAATCTTTCCAATCACATTCTCCCTCCCTCCGCACCCCCCTCTCCTTGGAATTATGTTATCTCTGCTCCTTTTAAAAGCTCAGAAGCCTTTTGAATTGGAGCGGCATTCAAAGGACAGTCAAGGGTCACCCTTGGAATATTAAAGGCGAGTGGATTATAGGAGAGGGGAGGGAAAGGGAGCAGCTGGGCTAGGCGGAGCCCTGTGCAGACCCAGGGCAGAAAATGGGAGGAAAACTCCAGAGGAGCTGGTGTTGGCTGAGAGAGCTGCCCGGATTGCTCCGAAGGACCCAAGGTAGCAGCAAACCTCACAACCCCCATTATTAGTGTCTGGCTGCTGGTGGCTGTAGTCTGGGAGGAAAGAAAAGCAAAACACGTATTAGCGAAATCAATTAGGCAATGGCCTTTTGAGCAGAAATAGAACGGTTCCTTTAGAGACCGCGGCTACAGGAACCTTGAACCTTGAAAAATTAAAAGCTGGGGACTGTTTTAATTCAAGGATCCAATTCTATAGGATTTATAGCCGGCTGACCGATACTTCTTTCTGAAAATAACAAGCGCTTAGGATTTATAAATTCCTTCTCAAAAGATATCAAAGTAATTTAGTTTTCAAAAATCTGTGTTTTGACCTTTCTTCCATCATTTATAGGTATTGATTCTTGTTTTTGTTTTTTTTAATAAAATCAATGAATATTTAGTGGGGGCTTATTACGTGCCAAGCACTGCCCTAAAATTTGGAGTGGGAGGATGCAGGGAGCAGGCCCTTACTCCTTAGCTGTGGTTCCCCACTGATTTTGGCGGGGGAAGGTGGGGGGGATGGGGAGACGGATCACGAATCCCTTTGAAAATGTGGTGAAGGCTAGGAGCTTCTCCATAATAAAATGCACACGCACTCATCCTTTGTCAGGACAGTTGCTAGACAGAGAATAGTATATACATCTTTTATTATAACTATGCAGTGGGGTCTACTGTAAGCACTGTTTGTGGATTATTTATTTAGATGCAAACCTATCTCACAAGGCATGTATTTTTGCTCCCATTTCCTCTCAGGGAAACTGAGGTGCAGAGAGATGCGCTAAGATCCTTGCCCCAGGTTCCTTGGTGAGTAGGAGGTGACCCCAGGCCCCAGCACAGGCTCTTTGCCCCCCCCGGCAGTGCTGGCCTGGGGACTCGCAAGGTTCCGGTGAGGCTGATCACCACTGCCCACTGTGGGCCAAAGGGAGGGCATCTGTGCAGGGTGGACCAGAAGTCACGGATATTTTATCATCACCTGCCGGAAAATCATCCTGGTATGTTTACAATCATTAGAAAAATGTGGCTGGCCCATTCTCTGGCTGTGTACTGCCTATCCACAAGCCACCACCAGAGAAAAGCTGTACCCGGGCTGAGCGTGGAGGCTCTGGGACATTAAGCAGGACTTTGGACCCAACTCTGAAGGTACTGTGCCACGGTCAGGTTTCAGAGCTGGATTTTTAGGAATGTTAGTCTGTCAGCAGGGGGCAGAATGGATTTTTCTATTTATTTATGGAAATTTGAAACTATAGGGAACTGGAATATTTTTTGAATCAAAAGTTTTTCGCCCCAACTGTATGTCCTTTGCCATTCAGGATGGAAGAATAGTATTTATTAATGTCGTACTCATTTAAATGAGTATTTGCCTCTGAGAAAAATGATAGAGTTAGAGAACTTGTAACAAAATCCTATTTCTAATATGCTGTGAGGGTTTGATGAGACTAGCCCTGAGTGACATGAGAGCCAGTTGTGTAGGAGCAGTGTTAGGCTCCCCTTGGTGAGCTGGGGATTCTTGTGGGACTCTTGCAGGATTCTTGCGGGGTGAACAAAGGGCATGACAGAGCTAGGAGGCCCAGGCTTTGGGCGGGAGGAGCCTGGGCTCATCTGGGGCCACCCCAAGATCCAGCACTGATGCCTTGTTTGGGAGAGCTTACCCTCCTCCCCCGGTCCCCCCCCCCCGCCCCCCGCCACCATTGGTAGCTTTTCTCCTGTTCAAACTCAGTCCTAGGGGGGTGAAAAACTTTTCTTTTTCCTTTTCAGTGTCCATATTAAATTTTTCCATTTTGTCCTGTGGTAAAACAAAGTAACACAAGCACACGAAACCACACTCACATTTCTGGAGGCAGGATACAGGTCGGTGCGTATGTATGTGCAACGCCAGATGGGTCCGGTAGCCAGGTGGGGCCTTCGTTCCCACACTGTGCAACGTCAGACATGACTACATGTATTCTGAAATATTAAAAATATCAACCAAAGACAACCCTTGCCTTCCCCTTCCCTTCCTTCCTGTCTGCCTTCCTCATAATTATTAATCAGTCATCAATCAATCAATCAATCCAAACACATTTATTAAGAGCCTGTTTTATATCCGACACAATACCCAGAACTCTGAGACCTGTTACCTACAAAAAACTCAAGCATCTCAGCTTGAGGCAAAGGCTTAACTATTTTAGAAAAGGAAGTGATTAACCAGTGGGAAAACTGTCATGATTTTATTGCATCTGTAATGCATCACAAATAGGTAGGATGAGCAGAACTATGAGACCCTTTCTCCAAGTATATTGAAAACTCCACCTAAAATGGATGAGAGGAGCCAATATGGTTATGGTGGTTAAAGGCTTCGAGTGGACACTTTGGTCCTTCCTTGTCTCCCTTGGAGGTCCTCGAGGCTGCCCCCTAAAAACCTTAGGGCTTCTCAGTTCAGTGCTCAGTCTGAAAACTCCGAAACTAGAGGCAAGGTTTTTTCATTCTGTGAACTTACCATGTCATCCACTTCGGCAAAAGGTTGCAAATATTGAGATTATATGTAGTAAGTACCTCCAGAAAGAAAGCATTTTTAGGACAGAGATTGGTTGTTCTCTCTTTGTACATTCAAACCACTAAATGCAAGTTCACTTTAATCTGAGTTGTATTCTGATTCAATGTTGAGACCTATTTGATTATGAAGACCATCAGATTATGAAGAATGTATGGATGGAGGGTATGTGTATGCAGTGTTAATATCACTGTGTAACCCCATTACCAGAAGACCAGATCTCGATGAGCCTGAATTGAACTTTTATTGATGCTTTTTCACAAAGGCAGCAGAAATTGAATTGATGGTGCTCTTATGTTATCAATAACAGGGTCTCCTTTTTTTCCCAGATAAATATACATGAAGCATCATCCACACAGTGATTTTAACCTCTTGGGGCCAAAAGAGCTAAGAGCTATAGAGGTTCAAGGTGACGATCTAGATTTGTGTCTCAGTGCACACTTGAAGTCCAGAACTCGCTGACTCCCATTTGATTGATTGCTATGTTGTTATTCCAACTTACAGATTGGTACTGATGAGCTGTTTTGTTTATTTGCTTGTTTCTGTTTAGATGCAGCTGTGTCTACTGCTGTTATCTTTAATTGGAGTCATCAATAAATGTGTTGATAATTAACGCTGGTCAACAAAGGTATAAGTATAGTGAAGAGGAGGTGGGGCTAGGAGAGAAATAGCATCCCTAGGTAGTGATTGACAGGGGAGGAGGAGGTTGCTTATCTGAGGTTCAACAAAAAGACAAGAGACTCTTTGACTATGCCCACATGTATATTTAAAGGAAATACCATCTTCTGACAGCCAGGCAAATCAGCTATTTTGAGTCTTATTTTTCCTTTCAACATGATTGTGGCCATTCACCTTGACTAAATAGCCCCCAGAGAGAATGTTGGGGATTGGTGGGGCAGCAAAGAGTGTAATTTGCCCAGACGGTCTTCTGAAGAGGGAACCGTATTTCACTCTGTAATGACTTGCCTGCCCCTAAGACAACGTTCATCTAGTTGTGGGTCGACATCCAGTATGGCGGCTTGTGTTGTACATTTCTTACACACGGCTATTCTGGTGGGTTCTTTCTGGTGGATAACGGTAGTCAGTCATGGTTAGAGATGGGTGAGGGCTTGCTACGTTCCCAAAGCCTTGCCACCTGCTTAGAATGAAAACAAGCTCTGAGGCCGGACGTTGCCATACATGCCGACATTTATTGAGCACACTTTTATTAGTAGCTAATCCCCAAATTGTTCGTTCAACCTCTCTGAAAGCTTGATGAAGTCATAATTCTCTGTCATGTTAGGTGAACCTAGCACAGCGCACATCTGTTCAGGCAGATAAGGCAAGATTTTAGAAGCAAGGTGTTTCTCTCATACCATCAGGCAGCTAGAGCTCTCTGAACCGAAGACTGGATGTGGGACAGTTTAGGCTTCTAGCCCGAAACCTGGAGGCAACAGGACTTCCTAGATTCTTAATATCCTCTGATTCCACTCAAGGGAGGGGAATGTCTCTAAAATATTTTAGCCAGCGCATGTATCTTGAATGCGACTAACTGAATGAAAACCCATTTCCAGCCTCGGCTAAGGCTGGTCAGTAAGTTCCTAGGGCCGCTCAAACTAATACAAATGATACAAATCAGCAAGACACAGGGTGAAGGAGTGGTGGGCGGTGAATGGAGGTAGCTGACTTTGGGTGGTACCCGACCGAGCCTGAGGTAGGGCCTTTCTGAGGAGATGGTAGCCCCCCGAGCAGGAATGTTGATTAGGCAACTGACTGAACCTAGGGCGGGCCTCAGGGGTCGAAAACCTTTTCTGTCAGGAGACAGAGAATAAGTATTTTCAGCTTTGCAGGCCACACAGCAAAATGGAGGCTGCCTCCTGAGGAAGGGATATGACCTTGGAGAGTCAGCTGCCTTCAGGCAAAGGCGAGTCCTGAGGGAGGAGGACTCAGCTGCGAGCCATCTCGGCCAACACTCATGGCAGCTGGGAAGTGAGTGGTTGGTGGTGAAGGGGGTTCTGGGAGGGACACCACAACATCCACCGCGGCGTAGACTTCTGTTCCAGCTGGACCCACGGTCAGTTGGATGCCTCACTGGGGGAAGTGGTGTGGTGGAAGGTGGTCTTTCTGTGCAATCCGTCTATCCTTCTAACCATATTCATGTATGTTTTCTGTGCATCACCTCACTCAAGTCTCACAGCGTCCCCCTTGAGAAATAGAAAGCCGTGTTGTATGGATGTAGACGCAGTGACTCCCTTGTGGTCATGCAGGTGCTTGATGCTGAAACAGGGAGCGTCCACGAGTTCTTGGGAAGCCTCCTTAGTGCTTCTCTCTCGAAACCCAGCCTTCCTTTTTAGGTTTGAATGCCTGCTTGATATGCACAGAATACTCAGCTCGTTTATTTTGGGGCAGGGTCCAATAAGATCTCAGCCACGCTAACTGGGAAGTGGAGAGATGGGGTAGATAGATAACAGTTGGGAATCTTGGGTTGAGGAAGGAAACCCAGGTTGGTATCAACATTTCGCTGTGAAAATCTATTGTGAGATGAACGAGGGTGCATTTGTGTAAGCTGTGTAATTAAGTTCATTATAATGTAAATTTCCATCTATTGAGTATTTGCCAAAAATGTGGGTTTTTCTGCTTTTCTCAAAACAATTTTTGTTTGCAGTTTAGGAAGTGACATTTAAAATGAAATAAGCAGCAGTGGGGGCGGTGGGTGAATTTATGGTATTTTTAGTGTTTTGATCTTCATTAATTTTCAGGATTTTCAACAATAAATATATACTTACAACAATAGAAAAAATCATAAAAATAAATTATGGTCTTATTTCTAAAAGTCAAATAGAATGTCTTTACAAATTATTGGCAGAAAGAGGAAATATTGCATGGTAAAAAAATAGAAACGCGTTGTAACTTTCGAGGGAACAGGTTCTCATTAAATATTATAATGAGAACCAACTGACTTAATAATATTTGGTAATTGGCAAAAGAAAGATAAAGATTGTTTTACTTCATGACCAAGGTAACAAAATTCACACTTGAAGTTTTCTTTCCCCAGACCCATGAAAGTCTGGTTTTATCCTCTTAATTATCTGTGATTTTGATTTTACCTCTTCTCAGTGGGAGAAATTAAATACAAAATACGGTGCTGTCTTTGCATCTTAAATGGGCTGTAGGTAATTTGCCTACAGGTAATTTTCCTAAACTGAAATGTGGCCTACTAAGGGGGGGTATGGGGAGCAGCCCAATACATTTTTTTTTTCTTTATAATGGATATAATTTTTCTATTGAATTCTAGAAATAGATCTGTTGAGCATCACTTCGCCATACTTTGGCACTTCGCAAACAAATTAATTGTTTCCTTGGAGTTGTGAAGCCTGCCAGTCTTATTTACATTTCCCTCAAAGCCTTCTGATTGCCTGCTTCATAGTTGGTTTGTATGTGCATAAAAATATGCTGGCCCCAGTTCAAGCTCGGTTTAGACGGGGGTGGCTATTTCCATCGTGTGGCTGCCACTGGACACGGATGCTTTGCTGAGTTAATCATCTCGCTATCTTTAGTTTCTCTGACTATCAAATGAGAATGATTCTGCTTACAAAAACTCTGTTGGTTAAATCATCACAGGCCTTTAGCTGAATTATCTCTTTGTTTATCGAGGATTATTGTTGACAGCTGAGTGAAAGCCCAAGCTGAATTCTCTTCCTTCATACAGTGCCCTCTATCTGCTCTTCAGATAAAGGGGGGTTACAGCAGAAATACACAGAGATATCTTTTTTTTTAATTAAAAGATTGTTTATATTTTGGGGGAGAGAGAGAGAACAAGCGGTGGGAGGGGCAGAGGGAGAAGGAGAATCTCAAGCAGACCCCATGCTGAGCACAGAGCTGGATGTGGGGCTCGGTCTCAGGACCCCGAATCACGACCTGAGCTGCACGGGGACATCTGTATTTAAAAATTATATTAAAAGACATCAGGAACTAGTATACAGTGAGAATATACACAGTTAGTATATGCTAAGTTGTATGTAACCATATAGAAATAAACTGTAAGGAATATTAGTTAGGAAAAAGTTACTAAAGTGTGGGAAGCACTGGGCAGATGTGTACTTGCTGAAGCTTCCGGGTAATTTTTGCAGCATCATTGATAGTTAGAGCTGTAATTTACATTAGCAGTAACGTAAATGTAAATTTAGAATAAATTGTAAAGTGAGTTTCAAGAGGCACCAGATCCATTGGATAATGCAACAGAGATTACAAGGAGAAGTCCTTCCGCGGTCAGATGATTTGGGGAAATGCGGGGTTAAGCAGAGCTGAATCGGTTTCTTTCCTGGTAGACTCTTCTGTTGCATTTTCCATGTGGGTACGATTGCAAAACTCTTTTAAGTAGAGTATCTTTGGGGACAAGTGTTCTGTGGAATGCACTTTGGGAAATGCTGTTTTATTCCAACCTTTTCATTTTCTAGATGAGAGAATTGAGGGTATCGGTGGTCAAATGATTTGCTAAGTTTCTGTAGACCATGAACCTGAATGCAAGCCTGGATGTTTGACACTGTCTGATGTCTTGTCTCTTACACTGTATTGTCCCATAGATTTCACACGAGCAGTGTTGGACAGACAAGGTTTTTGTTCCTAGAGTCTGCAAGGAGGAAGATACTACACACATGCTTTGGGAATCAGTTATCCAGAGTTTAACACCCTTCAGGGCCTGTAATGCAAGTTCTGGGACACCCCATGAGTTACTAAATTTATGAGCCTTGGTTTTTTATCCAGTGCCTACTGGGCGGTATAAAAGGATGAATCTACTGAAGCTCAAAATACAGCATCACCACACACGAGCTGTGTGGCTCTGGGATGAGTCACTTGGCTTCTCTGAGTCTCAGACTTGTGTCCCTCCAAGAGGGATTAATGCCTTGCATAGTTTGGGTGACGTTACATATATCTGAAGCGCCTCTCTTCATTCCCTACATGGGCCTGATTTCTGTTCCTTGACAATGCTCGAATGAGATTTCAGTCATCGTTGGGTAGTTCTGTCGCCGTTGATCATAGTCCTTTCATTGGAGGACATGGCAAAATTTCTTGCTCAGATTTTGCTCATGGAAACCACCTCTCCTGCTTCTTCTTTTCTTGGCGTCTGGCTCTTGGGTCTCTGATGAGCCATGTGAGTCGTCATGGATTGACCTCTACTGGCACCCGCCATGTCCTATTCCTGCACCTGCTCGCCACTCCTCCATATTGAATCAGTCATTTTTCCTCTATCAGGGCTGATACAAGAATTGCAGAGAGGTCCCAGCTTCTTTGCCTGCAGTTGTGACAGTTTCCGATTTTTAAGTAAGAAGTCTTTGCTGCTTCTATTTTTTGCCTCTCCTGGCTATTTCTGTTCCCGTGTGCTGCTGCAGAGATCCTTGTGCATGGTGCAATTGCCACTTTCTTGCATTCCCGCAAGCACCTAGGTTGGTGCCTGTCGGAAAATCCTTTCTTCGCTCTGGCAGAAAGGATTTTTACAGACTGCCATCCCTTTTGGCAGGGGGAGAATGACTTCTGAACCGAGTGCTGCTTGAAAGGGGCACTCCCTCATCACTTATGACTGTACTCAGTGGTTACAGCTTGTGACACATTTTCAAATGGACCCCCCAGTGGTTGCAGCTGTGATTAAAAGCTGTCTGCTCTCTGCCTCACTGGGGGTTTGCTGTTTAACCATGTCATGCACATATAGATGTGGGCTACAGCTGCATCATGGAAAACGTAAAGTGTTTTGTAAGATGAAAAATCAAATGAGTACCTGGATGACAAACTCCTGAATTTCCTAAGCTCAAGTCACCGGGAGGCACTAGTTGGGAACCTAGCCATGTATGAGGTACATAAAAGTAATTGAAGGAAGAAGAGCTAATGATCAGTGAATATATACCATCTGCCCATACATGCTTTGCACACATCAGCCAGACTGAGCATCTTGAAGATTTAAGTGCACTTGAACTTAGCAGCTACATTTCGGCCCCTCTGCGTGCTTCAGGATTCAGTTCGACCATTCACAGATAAAACAAGAAGAAAATAGTCTTTGTTTTGGGGAAGACTACCCAGATATTCCCCGATACCATGTTTGGTTGATCCTGGGTTTTGAATGCCGTTCTAAACATGAGTTTGCCATGAACACTGTCTTAAAAAAATGCTCAAATGAGCCGTGCAGCCTCAGAGATAGGGTATCTCAAAGGCACGGGCCACAACCCTTCCTCTAGATTAGGGAGACTGAGTAGTCAACCTTTGGTAAGGTAAAAATGTACTAGAATTTAAACCTGGGCTCTTTACTTCACGTGAGGAGTACACTTACCAAAAGCGTGAGGCAAAGCAGGGTTCCCTTCCCTCCCCACCCCGCTCCACTAACTGACTCAGAAGAATCCAAACGCGCATTTTCTTAGACGCCTAGGAAAGAAATTGGGGGAAAATCTGAGAATTTCATGTCTCCTTTCCCCTGGGCATGCTTCCCCCACCCCCGAAAGTCAAGCGCTCCCAACCTCAGTGACCAAACACAGTCAATGAAATGCTAATCTATCACCAGCAAATTTAGGCTGACAATACCGTGAATCGACCACATTGATGACATTGATTATATTTCAAATATTTACAATATGGTGAGACAAGCCTAATTTATTTTCTAAAGAGTTCAAGGTAGGTATCACGGATCCAGAGGGGGGAAACAATGGAGAAATGTTTGTGGTTGCTATCTGCGATAATCTGATGCTGACAGAGAGTAGTATTTTATTTAGTAATTAACAGTGTGAAGGGGAAAGGAGCTGTCATGTTGGTTCTTAAGCTGGGGAATGTGATGAAAGATGATATCTACGATCTCATCCTTTCCACTTGTTTAGGATTGTCAGGATGAGAAATGTCAGCATTATGAAAGCCCGGCTCTGCTCTTGATATGATAAAACCCTTCAAAAGCCAGTCTTTCTCTCCCTCATCCCCCTCCTTTCCGGCTCTCTCTCTCTCTCTCTCTCTGCACTTGCTTTTTTATTTATCCTGTTTTGTTAGATGGCAGAAATATAATTCTTTTCTTTCTTCCTATTATAAGCCACCATTTTTGTTTTATTATATGTTTCACAACCTCTAATGCCCCACTGAAAATTACCTTGTTAAATGACAGTGTTTCGAAGCCATGAATCCTTTCCACCATTCCCTCAGAGGTTTGAAACAGTCAACAGACTGTAAAGAATAAATAATAAAAAAGTATTGATTATTTTGATGACTGTGAGATTCAATTAAGTATTAATTTTGCCCTCCAGTGGACCTATCAAGGTATTCAAAAGGGAGGATTCGGCTCAGCTAAATGCGTGCTGAGTGCTTCAGCCTTAAATAGGGAGAAAATGTGTTTACCTACAGTATTTGAAGAAGAAGTGCACTGATGCACAGAGTCCAATATTTAAGTGCTGTGCACATTAAGCCCTGGTGACAGTGACATTGTTTTCAGTGGTATGAGTATTGACTAAAGAAGTGCATTTGATGACAGCTTAAACTATTTGTATTGATTAACATTTTCATAGATTATCATGTGTCATATCAAATTCACTTTTCAGGCATGAATACATTAAAAAAAAAATAACCACAGGCATACCGCGACCAATGTAACGATGGGACGAGAGAGCATGCCGCCCCACCTGCTCTTGTGCTGGTCACCTGTTTCCTGCTCAGGAACCACTTAGGCATGAACTTGGCAATAAATAGCTCCCAGATAACGCAAAAGGGGCGCTTCTTGCTTTCCTTCTCCTTCTGCAGCCGGTGTTTGTGCCAAAACAATATCATGCATCTGAGTTTGCAAATGGAATAGCAGGCTCTCCTTGGGAAACATTTCTGATCCTAAGACGCCCTCCTAATGAGCAGAAGATAAAGCAGATTCAAATTATTGGGAAGGGGGGGAAGTTTGCCTTTTTTGGAGGTGATTTTTTGCTTTCTTTTTCTCTAATGCTCTGGGCGTATGATGCTCTGGGTATCGGAATTATTGAACACAGTTTGTAAGTATTTTTCCAATTCCTTAAAAAAATTTTTTTTGAACCAATTTTCATCTATTTTGCTGTGTATTGTTTGCTTTAACATGTTCATTGGCTTTGGGGTCAGGCACAGTCCCAAATCTGAGAGCACCGAAGTCAACTTCTAAGGGTGCTGATGGAATTTACATGAGAAATCTCTTTTCTTCCATTGAAAGCCTTTCGAGGACTCTTTTCTCCCTATCTCTTTTCTCTGCTCTGGGGATAGGGTTTAATTGCTTCTCCCCCAGGGAGAGTGCTTCTTAAAATAGCCCGTGGTTCCTCCATAGGGTGCTCCTTCCTTTTTAGTGTGTTGCCGAAGTACAAACCCAGCACTTTCTTTTTTCTTACTGCATTAAAGACCGAACAAGGTGTAAAAACATTCGCACAAAAAAGCACATCCCACAATTAAAGCTGTGTTGGTTAGGTGGCTTTCAAAGAAGTTTTTTTCTCCCCCCCCCCTTCTTCCCTCCGAAGCTTCCTGAATCTCTCACATGCTAGTTGAGCTTTAATAGGGTGGGGAGTAATGGAGAACTCCTCGGATCTGTAATAGCTCTTCACTTGACTGCAGCCAGCAATAACAGCGGGAGCAGATAAGAGAGAGAGGAGAGAGGGAGAGTGTGTGTGTGGAAGAGAGAGAGAGAGAGGAGAGAGGGAGAGGGAGAGAGGACACGCACACTAAAGCTGCCACTTTTTTTTTCCTCCCCTTCACTCTTTTCCCCCATCCCAGGATCCAATGATAGCTGGACAAGTCAGTAAGCCCTTGCTGTCAGCGCGGAGTGAAATGAATGCGGAGTTGAGAGGTGAGGACAAGGCTGCTACTTCAGACAGCGAGCTGAATGAGCCCCTGCTTGAGCCTGTGGAATCAAATGACAGCGAGGACACTCCCAGCAAGCTCTTCGGTAAGACTGTCTAGGTATTTCATTTCAGCCCTACCATGTTGTCCGGAAGAGCAATCCACAACCCCCCCCCGCCACCCTTTCCCTGTCGTTCATTCAATTTTCTTGTAAGTGCTAAAGAGGAGCTTCGCGTCTTGGAGGGGCCCCACCGGAGCCCATTCCAGCTGGCTAGCAGGATGTCCTCCAAACTTTTCCCAGCAAGGAACTTCCTCGCTGCTCCTTGGGGCTTGTCTGATATTGCCAGAGTCCCCAGGGCTAGAAATTATTAAAAAAAAAAAAAAAAGAAGAAGAAGAAAAAGAAGAAGAAGATGGTAATAATAATCAGGAAATCAGTTCCATTGTGAGAATTGGTTAACATTTATTGAATAAATATCGACTCGGTTTCGGGTTGCTTTGCAGCCTTTTGTTAAGGGGAAGGAGAGTAAAGAGTTATTATCTGTAGTCAAAAGACGGAAGAGGGAACTGAGAAATATCAATACGAGTCTCTCTGTGCCAGGTAAACAAAGGTGGCTACGGGGATTGCTCAGAGAAATAACATTTTTGTAATCACAATTAGAGTGGGTATCTCTCCTTCTAACGGGGGGACGAGGAAAGAAAAGAGGTCCTTTGCGTCCCTCCCCTACCCCTCTTCCCTTGACCAGATGTTTATAGGCTCTTCCTAAATGTGGAGGCAGCCCAGGACCTTTCAGGAATCTTTGTTCCATAAACAAAACAAGAGCGAGCAGAGTGCCACTCCAGCAAAGACATCTGTCATTCAAACAGATGACACTCTGTAAGCCAACTCAAGCAACTGTGATCTCTAATCAGAAAGGGGAGCGGGTTGTTGAGGCGCGTGACTGAGTGATGGATGGTGATAAATGTCTGGGCTGGAGAAGCACTTTATGGGATAGAGTGACATTGGGTTTTCAGAACACTTGCTCCCGAAACACTTGCTTTTAATTATTTTCCAGTGTTTATATACTTATAACACTGAATATATGTATGTACGTACTAACCTGTTTATACCTATATATACTAACCTGATATATACACGTGATTTTATATGCATGTATCAGGCAGAACACTGCTGGGTCGCAGGTTAAAAACACAGCCGTGTGCCTGAACGTCAAAGAAAAACCACACTGCATAGACTGCTTCCTCAAGAAAGTCATTAATTCAGCTTAAAAAAAAGTAAGCTTAATTTTTTTTTTAGCCTCCAGGAAGAAAGCAGCTTCGATAGTTTGGCAACTCTAGGCCAGCTTCAACAGAGGAAGCTTTCCTCTGATTTGAAATGTTCACTCAGTCAAACACTGAGGGGTGTTGCTGAGAAACTTTCTGTTTCAGATCTTCTATTGGTAAAATACAGCTTTACAGTTAAGAGTATAATAGATCCCAGTTTCAAGAAATTCTGTCATATTATGCTTTTTTCAAAAAGCAGCAATTCTACCTGGCACATAGATTTTTCTTTTCTTTTCTTTTCTTTTTTTATACCTAGGCATTAAGGTTTTAGCATTTGCACTCTAAAGGAATATTTTGTTGTAGTTTCAGTTTTTATGTGTGTAGGGAGAGTCATGTCCTAGAACACTCATTTCCTTTCAGGGGGTTAGTGAGAGAAGTCAGATAAAATTATAAATTACAGAAAGGCAAAACCATGCTCCAGTCTCCCTGATGTTGGGGATGCATTAATACCAAGCATTTTGACTTTTAAAAAGTAATCAACTGTGAATTCAACAGAATCGCGGATAATGGATTACTTGCTCCTAAACTTTGCATGCAATTTAAAAAAGTAAATGCATTTTGTAGACTTTCACTTATAACCCCAACTTGGTTTTTTTTTCCTTTCTTCAAGTAAACCAATAGAGGGGTGATTAATTTGGCTTCTCAACATTTGTTTAGATTTCCCACTGTTGAAAATTGTTATAGAATCTATTATGTCACTCTTACTGATTTGCATGTGCAGAGACATAAGCTTTAAAAAAACAAAACCCAAGAGGGTCAGAGAGGTTTGAATTACAAGTTCATCGAAAATATATCTGAAGTGGAATATTTACGGGGTAAACTAAGGAATCAGAGTTTAGTGTAGAAATCGCGGTGGGTGTTAGAAGGTGCTCATCTTCACTTGAAAATTCTCAACTTCTGAATTTGTGAGAGGACACTGGGCAAGTGTCCATCTTACATCTGATATTCCTTATGTATTCGCTTAATTTTATTTGGTCTCTAGAGTGCTTTTTGAACACAGTGTGAATATTTTCCAGTTTCTGATTAGGTGAAGAAGCAACCAGGAGATGAGCAGTTTCGAAAACTTGAGGCAAAAAGGGGAGACAATAGGAGGCAGAGGGACTAGAATGTCCATCGAAGGAAGCACCCAATGTTCTTTGAGGCTTCTTTAGCTATTGGGTCTATTGTGCTCTATCCTGTTAATATCACCGGGACTTAGCCTTAGAAATCCCAGTTTGCATAACTGACTAAAACTTTTTAGAATAATTCCCTCCCGGGATTTTTAGCAACTTTGGCCACACCTAATGGGTGACAGTTTAATGGACCATCATTTTATTTGCCATGAATACGCTCAAGTGTTTTTGTTCTTATACGTGGTTTTCATTACACTCTTTGCCTGACAATGAAGAATTACCTTTTTCCAGAATAACTGAGAGCATCCAGGTTTATCTGTCAACCATGATTTCCTAACACACTCTCCCCGACCATCATCCTCATGACATGCGCATTGCATTCTTGAAAACTGTGCTTCCCTAATGAAAGGAGCAGATTAAGACAATCGTGTGCATCTTGATGTGTTTACTTTTGTGGAGAGACATTTAGCAACAACAGGAGGCAAGAAGAGCTCAGTTTGTTTTTGTTTTTGTTTTTTTACTGCACCTGAAATTTCAGTACTGATGGATTTCTTTGGAGATTATTCCCCCTTCTGTGTCTTGTTGAAATTAGCAGTCCAGAGCACAGGTCTGTTTCTGTCACAGTATGGGCACCTTCAGCCCAAAACTGCAGGAGAAAGGCTAATACTGATGCCCTCTATGGATAAACAAAGGAAATTCCAGGAACCGTTGGGTCTTTTATGCCTCTCCTGAAATTGCACCTCTGCTCTTAACAGCATCCAAAGGGAAACATACTGTCCAGAATGTTTCAGTGCTCCGTGCAGCTCAGAGTACCAGAAGGAGCAAACCAGGAGCCATATGCCAGCCTCAGTAGAAAGTTCAGGAAAGGGCCCTTGTGTTTTATAAAGTAATTACATCAGAGGTAACATTTTGCTTAACTTGAACAGCTAGGGAAACTCAAGTACACTCAGGAAAGATGAATCCACATTTCATTGAGAAACGTGTGGTGAGGTAGTTCTCTGTGATATCATTAAGTGGTGCATTATTTATTCTTGGAAAGCCTGTAGAATGTCTCTTTTCGGTCTGTGACTGTATTATGCTAAGCTCTGAGCTGTGGGAAACAGTATGGAGGAGAACAGACTTGCATGTCGGGGGGTATTATCAGAGAATTTGGCTCTGCGTCTCCCTGGGTTTTGGCTGCAGGATTAAATGAGCAATGCCACGTGGGGCCAGCCATTTAATATGTCACTAGTGATGTACATATCCGAAACCATTCTCAAAACTGGCCTTTGGCAAACAATCTCAAAAGGAAGAGGTTGCTGTGTTTCTCGGGTGACATTTATTACACCTGTGTCAATGTGGTGCTTCATTTTTAGTTACGCTCGTCAAGAATTCAGTGGTCCCCATTCCGTCAAGTTGGATGCTAAAATTCAAATGGTAGAGCATCAACAACTTGGTTGGGAAGATGGCCACAGGAAGGATAAAAGTAATATATATCCCCAGAAAAATATCTGTACTAAAGTTTTCCCAGGCAGTCTCGGCTGAAGAAGTGAGAGCGCATAAAATGGGCCCTAAATATTTTCTCCCAGATATATTTGAAATTTGAAAGATGATTTATTAACCGTGTTCCTCCTGGGAGTATTTTTATTGTTTCAAGATAAACCTCATGATTGCTTTTCTTAAAGTCCCAACGACCTCGGGTGGCTGCGCTCCTCTGTGGCTCAGCTGCTCGATTGTACCCTACCGTACGTGAGTTGGGCACACACAGCTCCAGAGCCCTGAGCTGGGATGTAAACAAAAAACCATTTATACACATGGGACCCGAGGTAAAGAGTGCTGGCTGGTTTTCTGTCATGCTACTGTGTTTTTCTGGGTTAAAAGAAATTGCATATCATGATACTTGTAAGCGTGGGTGTTTTCAATATCATTTATCTGTGAACTTTCGGAAAAGGGTTGAAAGTTGGGTCAGTGATTCTTCCTTGCTGGAAAATGTACCATCTGTAGGGTGTTTTCTTTTTCCTTCCCTTCCTGTTATCTTTCTCATAGAAACATGCATTCTAAGATTCTTTTTTTTTTTTTTTAAATCGCCATCCAGTTTGACTTGATGAGAATTTATGGCGGTGGAGTCGTTTTCAATGACAAAAGGATAAAGGATTAAATTGTCACCCCTTGAGACAGTGGTCTCTGTAGGTCAGCATGGAGGTCATTGGTAGGGCATTATGGGGCCTGCACCTTGTGGTCAGGCTGCCTGTGAACGAGCAGAGGCCTTCATTATGGCATCACTGTATGACTTTATTGAAACATCTCTCTCAAGGTTCCAGTGCCTCGGATATTTATAATATTCTGATGAAATATGCTGGGGCCAGTAATCAGGATGTTGGGCTTAAGCCCAAGAAGGATTTAGCTGGCAGGTGATGAGGAATATTCCCTAGAGAAATATATTTATTTACAATATGCATCATGCTTCTATATTTTTACGAGTTTTAATAGTCTATTAATGGAAAATGTAGACTATTTTTCACTGAAGAAAGAGTGTTTTGCTGGGGAACTATCAAAGGAGTATATTTCTAACTAAATAATTTGGATAACAGATTCTATGCCAAAGTAGTTATTTAAAAGAAACCAATAGAAACCTATATTTGTGTAAGTCAATGAGATGCATGATAAGGTATTTGTCAAACATCAGTTATGGTTTAACCTGCAAACAAATGCTTGTGGTGTTCTTCTCTGACTCCTGAGGGGGAAATGCACATTTAGATACATTTCTGAACATTTAGGACAACCTAATGCACCTAGGTATTTCTTTAAAAAAAATCCAGTGTGTGTGTGTCTAGACAGATTCAGTTTTAGTGTTTCTCCCCCGCCACCCCCAGAAGACCATTGTGATACTGCCTAGATTAAGTAAATCCACTTTAAATAGCGTTAATGTGTAAGTTTTGAAATACAGATAAATCCATAGGCAATACACGGATGTTCAAACTTTTCACCATATTCATTGGTTGAGTTACGCTCATTTCTAAGTGACACTTTAATGGAGGACAGTGCACAGTACGTGACATGAGATGCAGTGGGGACTCTCTTAGTGACTCCCTTTTCTGTTTCTGCCGAGCCTGGGGTGCTCAGGTCAGACATCTGTTTAAAGAAGAAAGTTCAATATTGCAGTGTCTGAAGATGCTGTCCATGCTAACACATGAGCAAACCAAAATGCTGGTACGGTTTCACATTTTTCTTCTACCTTGATGGCTACGATTCTTATATTTTGTTGTCAATGTTGTTAAATGGTCCTATATAGGATTGGCCATAAGATAAAGTATTAGGAATTACATTAATCTGCACCATCACCCTTTTAAATGCTCTCCTTTTTGTCTTTTTCGTGTCTTGGATGTTTCTGACTTAAAGGTTACAGGGCAATAGACTGGGTTTTGTAGTTCACCCAGCCCAGTTTGTGTCATAATTAATAAATAGAGGTGCATTCCCGATTCAAGCTCCCAAGGCTCGGCCCTTAAGTAGATTGCCTTCTTTCTCAATTACCCGATTTAATTATAGAGTTAGCATTTGTAAGAATTGACCAAATAAAAATTTCCCCCACTTGAGAAATGAGGCTTAAGTGACTATTTCAAGTGGACCTTGCTTGCTATTAGACAGTAAACAAATGATTTGTGAGAGGACTGGTGCTTCCCTTTGATTGGCGATCTTGCTGGCTTATGTTTGGGGATTAATAATACATCAGACATCCACACATTAAAAAGAAAGTCGACGTGAAGGAGGAAGGGTGAAGGGTGCCGCTCTGCTATTGGGCTCCTGATTATTCTCAGGCCTTCCCTGGGTGCCGAGACGGGCCGAGGAGCAGGCACGTTTGCCCAAATATGCACCTGGCTCCACTTAACATGTTTCTTGATTTTCTTATGCTAAAGAAAAAGATAGCAAAGTGTTTATACCAGACTGGCACCCTGTTAGGGGGGCAATCTGTGTAAAGTTTCCTGCTGTCAGGTTAATAAATTTTTAAAAAATATCCAAAGGCAGAGGTAGCTAGAGAGAGTTCCTAGTAACAGTTGCCATTCTCCGGCGGATGGGTTTCTCTTTAATATCCAGCGTGGCTCTGGAATTTTCTTGTTTGTTGTCTTCCGAGGGACTATACTTCGCTGGTGTTTTTGCTCAGCTTTCCTTTTATTAATGACATTTCGGTCTTACTTTTAAAATGTTTATCCTTTAAAATTTCAAACGTCTTTTTTTTTTTTTTTTTTAGAGGGAAGTAAGTGAGCGTAATTTGTTGCAATCTGGTATTTACAGTGGGGCATGTCCTTTCATGCTATGAGCCTGGACAAGGTTCTGAGTCTGTTAACATTGGACTTCTCTTTGGGAAGACCTTGGTAATAGTTTAAATTTCGTTATATATATAATATTATATATAAACTATTATATATATAATAGTTTAAAATTCGTTCAGAAGGAGTATTTGGGCTTTGGCATTATGGGGGCTTCTGAGGATGCCTGTTTATTACGCATGTGGACCTGACTCAGCCTTTTCCATGTGAACTCCCACCTTCTGATTCTCAAAGTCAGATTTTATAAAAATATGAAACAAGTGCAGACTAGTTGGGTAACATCTCTTCCTCTGCGTTGTGACACTACTTTGAGCTATCAAAAATGGACTCGGCCATTTCAATGCGAACACAGAGGTCAGCGAGAATAACACTGACTCTCTTTGGGTTGAAGAAAGTCTTTCATTCTCAGAGAAATGGAAAAAAAAAAAGTTAAGTATTCAAAGATCATTTTTAAAAACCACCTAATAAAGACGCATAGCTCTCGACATCTTTTTGTAACAGTTAGCTGCTACTTTTTGAACATCCTGGTATGTTATAGGAATGTCTTTATTTTATTTGAGATTTAAAATAAAATCCAGGCCCAAATTTCTCTTACAGTCTTTCCTTTGAAAGTACTACATGTGGCGAGAATATACTGGTTTTTATTTTCATTAAAAAATTGGCCACCTGGAACAACGTAACAGTCTAAGTCACTTTTATTAGAGGACTGCACTGCCCTTAAAACTAATTGAAAATATAGGGGAAAATGATCACATTACAATGAGAGAAAATAAGTGATAGCATTACACAGAAACTAAATGCTTAAGACGTCTGTTATCCTGAAGACCATTTGAAAGTGGGATTCTATAATGAAGCCTGCATTCATTAAGATGGTTAAAAAATGTTCTTGGTAAAGAACTAAAGCAAAACCTGTTCATTTAGCCTGAGGACGAGGTAGACTATTAAGGCATTTTTAGGACACTCAGAATGTACCAACGCTAGTCACCATGAAAAGATTTAACAATCTTGCGAATGTGTTCGTCCTGCTCTCTGCTATTTGGCATGGGCAGTTTTCTCAGTGTTACTTCTTTTTTTGAACTAATCAATGTTTTTTAGACTGATGCACTTTCCAAATCTCTTGCGTTACTTTGATTTCTTCCTATTAATGAGGAGAAATGGTGACAAAAGTTTGTGAAAGCCAAGACACTCTTATTTAAAGACTAATATTAGCCTAGTGTTTTAAAATAACAATTGCACATTTTCCGTTTTCTTATCACTTCCATACTTTGTTTCCCTGTGTTTTCTGTCTTCAGCACCGTGAATGCACACTGAATAAATGCAGTGCTATCCATGTAAAACGTGTGTGTGTCAAACACGTGTTGTGTCTATGGTGTGTTCTCCATATTTTCTCCTGTGTTCATATGATACTTCGGATTTGTCTTACTCACTTTGTCGTTTGTATGTCTTTTCTTTATCATAAAATTAATAAAGCCTAATTTATAATAATCTTTTTTTTTTAGTTCATGCTATCTGTATGTCACTTAAATGTCCTTCTGTACCTATGAATACTTAAAGACATAGTTTCCAGGTAAAATTATCAAAATGAATAGTTTACCAATAAAGGACAACTAATCATATTATATAGTATTGCTTCAGGCATAGTTGGGCTATTATCCAAGTTCCAGTGTCTTGTTTGAAGCTGCTCTTTACTGAGCAGAGGAGACAACAGGATTTCTCAGAATTTGTGCAGTTAATGCATAAAGAGATTTGGGGGTTTCTGTACAGTTTGATTTATAGGGAATATATATATTTAAAGCATACAAAACTTGCTCAGATGAGGGAAGATGCTTGGAATCTAAATATTAGGAACCTAAGTATTTGTCTACTTGTGGGCATACATTTCAAACATTTATCTTTTTCTCTTTTAAGTAAAAAGCATTTGTTCTCTAGCTTGAAAGCACAATTTTTGCCTGGAAGGATTTCATGGACCTAAATATACATTTACCTGTACACACATCAAGATAGAACGGGTGTTTGATGCACAATAAAGAAATCACATTTTAAACATTTGCTATTAAAATAGCATAGTATACTTAATCTCCTTTTGCAGTTCTTGATGGCCACATATGTGGTCATTTGTCTTTGAATAGCAATATGGCAAGATTTACTTTTATGAATGAATGGTTTGGGGTGACTTATTGCATGAGAGAATCACCACCGTCGAAGTAGAAAGGCGGAGGGATTAATTTGATTTAAAAATGCAAACATTTGAAGCTGTTTATAAAGCATGAAAAATTATTACTGCAGAGTGAATTTTTGCCAACATCAACCAAGGGTAGAAGAGAATAAAAAATCAAATGGAAAAACACATTTTCCCGTATTTAGAAATGTGTAGTGGTATGGGGGGGGTGAAATGCCCTTTTCCAAACCTGCATTTTCTCTTTGATAGATCTACTTTCATGTAGCAAAATATTGCGAAATAGAAACATGTCAGAAAGGAAGCCCACTGTTTTCAAAAGGAGAAGCAGGAAAGAAACGTGAAGAAAGCGAACATGCTATCCATTAATCCCACCGTAATCTCTGCATGAATAGTCAGAAAAGGGATCATCTGGATTATGTGGGAAAACTTTCCTAAACTTTTAGAAAGAATCCTACATCACTATTTTAGATGTTGACTGGCTCATCTCTTTCTGATGCCTAAGATTAAGGCAGGTTTTACTCTCAAGAGTCACTAAGAAATTAGTCAGATTCTCAGGGGTGCTGGTCTATTTCTTTGCTGTAGTGTAGAATCTTTCTTTCTGCCACTGGATTCCATGTTTATCGTAATTTGTGAACAATCAGAATCTGCGGGCAATCAGAAAAGTGTCAAAAATTTGGCACCATGCTTTAAAGGGGATTAATGTCTATAGCTGCTTGCTTAAAATGATCAAACACGCGCACACACACGAAAAAACCAAACAAACCCAGAACTGGTCGGATTGGACATCACTGATGGCATGGGGATGGTTGTAGGAGCTTAGGATGGTGGCCGCCTGTCTTGTCATCTGCAGTGTATCAATATGTTTTTGTAATGATACAATAACCTGAACCCTGTAACAGTTTATGGTCCTTCTGAGAATTCTTATGGATTCTTAAAGTGACGGAGGTCTGAGAAAAGATCTTGAAAGCTTTCACAAAATCTGGCTGGGTGACAGAAAAGTAGCATGCCTGTGATTTAGCTTCTATGGAATCCTATTGACTGGGAACATCATTAAACTTTTAAGTTAAAACAAACCCCACAAAACAAATGGTAGACGCGAAGGGTGCGGGGCGCCCAGAAGGACAGCAGAGATTAGGAAGCACTAAAGGCTCTGAGGGGAGAGGACAGATTCATTCAGCGCGGTGTTGAACTTGAGATCCTTCCGAGAAATGGGCTTCTGTTTATGCACTGTTGCGAATATTGCCCTGGCGATCCACGCTAGGTAGGGCCTTTCCTTCATGGACTCTCTCAGGCTTGGAGGTTGCGTTTGCATTTTCCCGGGCTATTTTGAGCCCATGATAAATAAAGAGCTGGAAGTTTGAATCCCGCACCAGTGAGGAAACAAGCCCAGAACCAGCAGGAAATAACCACGACGCCTGCCGCATCGGTATATGCACGGAGACCTCCGTCCTCTTAACGTTTGTAACACTGCTAATTTCTCCGGACTTTTAAAAAATCCGCTTCCACATGAGCTCTCAAAACCCATAAAAGTGTGGCATGTAAAGTAAATTGTTTGTCACTTGCTGACGACCTGCCATATTTATTGTCAGGAGAAATGGACATTAGTTGGAGAAGCAGTTGTTAAAGGCCAAACAATTTTTAAAGATGGCAAAGATGCGCTGCGGCTTTTCCTTTTTCTAACAATGAGCCGCCCCTTCAGACATCAAAAGACAAGATAATAAGACACTTCAAGCACAATTCAAGATTATATTCAACATCTAAAGGCTCATCTCTTGTCAGTTTGCATTTACTCTCCCAAGGATGTGATGCTTCTATCATCTTTCTGTCAAGGGGAGTCTCGCAGAAGAGACCAGGGCTCTTATTTCACACACTTAGGGTTTTTTATCAAATAGCCCACACTCGTTCTGATTCTACCAAAATGGGGGGATAATTTGAAGAAGGTCAGGCACAGGCACAAAAATCTCGTATTGATTTGTGTGATTAGAAGGCATTACAATTGCACGTTTATGTTAGTTGCTGAGATGTTGGGTCAGTTTATTTGGTAATACACTTTTGCAGCCTGGGAAGACAAAAAAAATAAAGATGACTTAAAATTTAAAAACAGACAGCTGAAAGCCGAAATTGGTTCCTTTAATGTGGCCGTATTTGACCATTTAACAAGTGAACATAAAAATAAGGGAATGGCTTAGTTTAACAATATTTGAAATTAGCTTATCTAACGAAATGCTTCGTTCAGCACCAAAGCCAAACAGCACAGTTGTGCCTATCGGAGGAAAGAAATATATAGGTGAGATTATTTTTTAAATACTTGAAACATTGATTTCATATATTTAATATATAGGTAAAAGGGGATGACATTTTCAATATAAATGTAATTATGAGGCTGTTTTATACTGGTCATCAAATTTTTAACATTTGGCGCTCTTTGAAATTACAACATCATTATATGTGTCATTTTATGCCATTCTTAGTATATGTGCCCTTTTCCAGAGAGGGTACTAAAGAATGAATAAAGGAGTTTTAAAATTATTATTATTATTATTCTCTGTCAAAATTTATCACATTTCCTCCTTTGTTCTCTGACAGTCACGAAGCTGTACCAGATAACATTCTTTTTTTTTTTTTTTTTTGGTGGAAAGAGCACATCTATAGAAGTTAGAAGAACCAGCTTTTCCTCTCAAAATAAAACAATTGATGAAAATAAGACCATGATATCCTGGGATCATTTCTATATTGAATCTTTGAAATTACTTTTCCTAGGAATTTTCATCAATCCTCTGTGTCTGCGTTTCTTATATTTCTCTTTTATGCTGCAAAGTGTTTTGAAACTGACTTTCATACTTTTGTGCTACGTTTCACGTATCAAGACAAAGGAGATGTGCATATGCACAGTGTAGGGACAGCATGGTGTCATAGAAACCCATAATTGGTTCTGTTTCTTATATCAGCCTTTTCCATGCTGTGCAGTTTGTGTATTCCACATTCAACAGTTAATTCATCCACTCAACAAGTTGAGTGCCTGTTCTTTAGTAGGAGCGGTGATGTGCTCTGTGGGCTCAGCAGAGAATACACTGGAAAGAATCAACCGCCCAGTCCTGCTCACCCGCTACACTGGATGCTGAGGATGCAAGCATGAAGCAGACAGGGTTGCTCCACCCTCAAATAGCCCACAACCAATATGGTATTTTGACATTCTGCATTTCCTGTGACTCTTCAGGAAATCTTCACCTTCAAAACCATGCATGTCAGAAGTAGTTCATTGGTCAGAAGCCTAAACAGTTGAGAAAAACGATTATCCCCAAAGAAGTGAGGAAGAAGAAAGGCTTCTTAAGTGACTCAGGACACACTGCATTCATGATGTTTTCATCACAGGGTTTGATGCTTATGCTCTAAAACACAATTGCAATTCTTCGGCCATTGTTTCTCAGTCTCGTCCGAAGGGAGAATGAACTGGATTTATCTTTCCCTCCCCGTCTCTCCTGCCTCCTTTCTCCTCCCAAAATTCTTGTTTGTTTATCGTGTAACATGATGTAGTGGGTCCAGGCTCTGGAGTCAGGCTGTTTTTGTTGGCTGGGTGGGCGAGGTACAGAATGCGTGTAGGCCTCGACTTCCCCATCCCTGCATGGAACCATTGATGGTACTTACCTCACGGGGCAGCTTGACATTGAAATGAGGTGACGCGGGCTGAGCCCAGCATTCAACAATACCAGCCGTCCCACACTTTGTTAAGAGCTGAAACTTCACTTGCCGTTGTTAGAAGGAATTTGATTCAATCCTAGCAGCAGATATCAGAAAAAACAACAAGGAAATTTCTGAGGCCTTCAGAATGAGCCACACTCCTCCCTGAGGAAGCGTCAGCCCCCAGGGCTCTCTTGGTCAAAGTAAAGTTCTGGGGATCTTTTTCTCCTGATGACAACACCCCTTCCTTCTTCAGGACATTGGGCACTGCTTTCCTCCAGAGTCCGTTTAGAAAAGGATTCAGGCTTGTAAATAGATGACAAGCAGAGGAGGCAATAATTCACTATTTTCATCTTGAGGAGTATGTGGGCAGAGTGATGGGCAAGGATGGAAGTGGGCAGTTACATATCTTACTCTTCTCTAAATTTAAAATATTGGAGTGTGTGTGATTCTTTCAAATCATAGAAATTTTAAAAATAATTTTGGCACTGAGAAGTGATATGAAACCAGATGTCCGTGGGCGACAGCAAATGCTTCTCTAACATGTGGTTATGTCGCTACCCTGATGGCCGCCTGCCTCTCGGTGCTTTCCCTCCAAGGCGTGTTCCTTGTCTCTCCAAGGGCGTTTGCCAGCTCTCAGGCCAAGCCCTTATTTCTTTCCTCCTGGACCACATTGTTGCCAAAATTGGGAGCATAACATTTGCCTCCAATTCAATGCTCAGAGATCTTGCTGAGGATGTTCACCACAGCAAGGTGAATTCCACAACATTTCAGAGAGAGAAACATTCCACTGAACTCCCAGGAAGATGGGGGGAGAATGGCTAGGCAGAAGGATTGTAACCATGGTTCAAATCACTGCTCTTGACCTACGCAGAGGGGTATGATTTCTTGTACCCCCATTTCCTCTTTATAGCATGAGAGGTCAGATCACATCTGACAAGGTGTTGAAGATTATGTACAGGAAGGCAAATGAGGTGCCTGCATGTGGGGAGGGGGTGTTTCAGAAATGTGAGGTTCTTTCCCCCACTTCTTAGACCAATAGGTGTTCTCTTTCTCAGGTCTGAGAAATGACCCCATAGGGAGCGTGGATCAGACATTAATGGTCAGACGAGGTAGGTGTTTTGAACACTAAGGTCGGCTTTCCTAATCTAACTTCCTCCGTAAAAGCCAGGACTGGAGCTAGGTATACAGAGAATCATCTCTGCTCCAGAAGTAAAGAGGATTGAATTAGCTTGTGGGTCTTCTGTGTCCCAGTGGGGAGCTCTCTTCTGCCTCCACAGTAATGCTCTCCTCTAAGAGCGTTACTTATGTGTTAAGTATTGGAATTGAGCTGCAAGTAGAAATCCATGGTGTCTTCATTCCTTTGGGGATTTTTATAGCCAATGTTTAATTAGGACTTTCTTATCTTCCAGAATGAACCCTTTATACATTTCTTTAAATGAATAAACCAAAAATAAAATGACAGCCTCAAAAAAGTCTTTCAAAAAGCCACATTTCTAAGAACTGAACATGCTGTGAAATTTAAGTAGGTTAAATTGACATTTGAGGCCATATTTAGGGGGAAATGTGTTATGACATTTATTAAGGATATTTAGAGATTTTGGTTGATGTTGCTAAAACCTACTTCCTTTTATAGACACCACCAAAGAAGTCAGGATCACTAGGGGAGCATCTTTCCATTGTGGTTACCATGACAACCCCACACATTTTTAATTACATATTTATCCATGCCCCCTGTACATTTGTCAGAAATTATTGGCACTTCTGAGGCGCCTGGGTGGCTCAGTCGGTTGAGCGTCTGCCTTAGGCTCAGGTCATGATCCCAGGGTCCTAGGATCGAGCCCTGCTTCGGGCTCCCTGTTCAGTGGGGAGCCTGCTTCTCCCCTCCCCCTTGTACTCTCTCTCGCTCTCTCTCTCTCTCAAATAAATAAATAAACTCTTTAAAAAATATTAAGTAGAAGAGACAAACTTTCCTTGAAGCCAGTGATAGTGACCATCTCCTTCATATAATGTGTCTCTGACAGTTTTGACTTTCTTCGGTGAGTGTATGTACGGGATGTTTTGTCTCTTACTGGTCCCAGCTTTTATTGCCCTCTGTGGTCTTGTCGTTGGGTAGCCACACAGATCGGCCTCCACTTGGCTGTGCCGCTGGGTAGTATCAGCCTGGAAAGGATGATGTTGGGAAATCTAACACAAAGCTGGGGTCTATGAAGGGTTTATATTGTAGAGAGAGAAGAAAACTCACCTCTTCAGACTGTGCTGTAGATTGGGTACAGATTTTTTTTAATACCTTGTTTTTTTTTAGAATATTTTATTTACTTATTTGACAGAGAGAGACATAGTGAGAGAGGGAACACAAGCAGGAGGAGTGGGAGAGGGAGAAGCAGGCTCCCCGCGGAGCAGAGAGCCCGATGCGGGGCTCCATCCCAGGACCCCGGGATCATGACCTGAGCCGAAGGCAGACGCCTAACAACTGAGCCACCCAGGTGCCCCTGGGTACAGATTTTATTTACTGAGCCTCTCCTCCAGCTCTGATGTGCCTTTCCCATACCCGTGCCTTCTAGCCACCACCTAGAAGATACTTTCTTCGAACACTGCATTCAACAGCTGAATTGTCCAATTTTTCATATTTTTATAAAAGTTAAGTTGCTGGGCACCTGGGTGGCTCAGTGAGTTAAGCATCTGCCTTCGGCTCAGGTCACGATCCCAGGGTCCTGGGATGGAGCCCTCCCTCCCCCACCCCCAACAGGCTCCCTGCTCGGGGGGAGCCTGCTGCTCCCTCTCCCTCTGTTGCTCCCCCTGCTTGTGCTCTCTCTTTCTCTCTCTGACAAATAAATAAATAAAATCTTAAAAAAAAAAAAGGAGTTAAGTTGCTTTTTTAATCAGTCCTGACTAAAAGTCAGCACTTAGGAGAAGAATTGCTTCTTCCAGGTTAAGATTTTTTTTTTTTACTGATTTCTCTACTTTTATGTCTCTTGGTGGCTCAAAAATCTTCCTTCCTCAAAGTCTTCAAGACTATAACAGTCTTAGACACCCCTAGCAATTTGTAGCTGACCTTCTTCATTTAAATATTAAAGTGGGCTTGTATTAGAGCCTTTTAAAGGTCATTTGCCTCATGAAAATGGCAATACTTTTACACTACCTTTTAGAAGGACCCTTTGGTTTTTGGTCTTCTGATTACTCAGAGAGGCATTTTTCCTATTAGGTATCAGTCTGTTAGAGAAAAATCTATAGAATCTATATAGCCATACACCATTGGCTACTATCACTTCATTTCAATTAGGTGAAAGGGGCCAGGTGCAAATAACCTTTTAATATCTTGATGTGTTCTCTAAGCTGCTTATAATGAACTTATTGAGAGGTTAATTTATTCAGATCCACTCACCAAGTGCATCAAAGTCTGCTGCCCCTTCCCCTTTCTGTGGTCAAAATATTTGGGCCAAGCTTCTTGATTTCGTACATTCTGATGAATCTTGCCTTCCCTTGCTTTCCAACTATTCCCTCATTTTTTTAAACCTCTTTTGCAGCCATTTCCAGTGTTTGCCTAGTATTATAATGACTTGTGCATTTGTCTGTCTCCCTTGCTGAGTAGCAAGCCCCTAGAGGACAGATAATAGATCTTGCATATATTAAGTGCCAGATAAATGTTTTTTGAATTGAACTGCTTCTGAATTGGATGTTTCTGGACATCATCCACTCTTGGTAAATACTTACTGAATATTAAGGGGAAATAGACTCTACCCACAGGAGTCTACTCTTCAACTAAAGGAAGATTGTGTGTGTGTGTGTGTGTGTGTGTGTGTGTGTGCAAAAATGAATCACAAAACAAAGGTAAAGAAGTGTTTTTTCACATATTCAACAAATATTTATTGAGCACCTTTGCACTAAGCATTGTACTGGGGCCTGAGAATGTAATAATGAATTCGACTTTGTCCCTGTTTTCATGGAGTTTACAGATGGTAACGGTGAGAAGTGCTTTCCAAGAGAAGTACTGGATGATAGAGAAATGAATAACCGAGGGACAGGACTTAGTTTGAAGGATCAGATGTTGTGGTGGACATTGAGTGAACAATATGTGTATATGACTTTGACAAAGTACTCCTTTCCAATTAAAGATAGTAATGGTGGAACTCTCAAACAAGATGTTCCATCTTCTCCTGGACAAAGAGATTGAATGTGCCCCAAAATAGATAATTAGTTTGCTCCCTCCTGGGAAGATAACTCTTGAACTGAGTGATCCAAGGACTGAAAAATAGCTGGCATGTGTCCACATGGTGGTGATCCTAGAAACTGCCCATAGTTTTTACCACCTTGGTTTCCTGGAAGAGTCTTGAGTAATATCTTTTCAGAGATCTAGATGTTTAGCTTTTTCATTTGATTCCATGGGTTACCCCTACCCTTACAACAAAGTCTTCTCCCCTCCCCTTTCTCGCTTTTTTCTTAAGTAGGCCAGACTAGGGTCATGTTACTTGCAACTGAATAACCCTTGTATTGGTATGTTTGTGATCTCCAGAGCTACATTTAGACAAGATATTTTTCTAAAATTGATTATCTCTAAGTTAGAACAGAGAAGCCATTCCATGAGCAAAGGAACGGAGTGAGAAAGTTGTGTTCAGCTATAACTTTCTCTGATAGGAAGTAAGGAATGAGAAGAATTCTAATTCATCCTGGTAGAAAGAGGGGGAGGGCCAGGTGAAGTGTTAATTACAAATACTGAAATCGGCCTTCTGAATTAGCTAAGTTGGAAAGCTTAAGAGAAGAAAGGACATAGGCAAAAAATCTAGAGGTTCCTCCCATCCCTCCTGCCTAGCCTCAGACCCATCCAGAGCACCTACCACCAGCACTAAGTGCCTTCTACTAAGTGCTTCTTAATGTACAAATACTGTCATTACAATTATATGGTTGATCACATTATCTATGGCTGCGTTATTACCCAACCCAGAATTGAGCGGCTTAAACAATGACAACATTTATTTTGCTCAAAGATCTTCCATTTCGGGATGGGTTGATAGAGTCCATGTATTTCTCTTACACTCGATTTCAACAGAGGCCGTTCAAAGACTGGGGGTTGCAATCGTCTGAAGGCTTGTTTTTTCACATGTCTGGTGGTTGATGCCGACTGTTGGCAAGGACCTTTTCTGGGGTTGTTGACTGGAATACCTACGTATTCTCCATGTGACCTGGGCTTCCTCTCAATATGGTGGCTGGGTTCTAAGGGCAAGGGGAGACAAGAGAGAAGAGAATCTGGCTTCTATAAACTAGACCTCTCTACCTTGTCCTTGGAAGTCAACAGCATCGCTTCCACCACTTTCTGTTCATTAGAATCATGAGTCTTTAAGCCTCCCTCATATTCAAAAAGACGGGAAGTAACCTTTCCTTTTTTGATGAGGAGACTGGCAACAAATTCGTGGAAAGTTACAAAACCACCACAAAGGCACTATTATTTCTACACATCTACTCCTTTTCTCTCTGATAAAGTAAGTAAATGCCTTTTTTTGGCAGGGGGTAGTGTCCTCTTATTAGTGAATAGGTATTCCTAAGGAAATCAGAAGACCTTGTCTGAGGCAAGGTTAAGCGGAGGATAGCTTCTACACCATTTAATGAGCATACATCAATATCTTCTAGATTATTTGTGTGTCTAGTTCTCCTGAAAGTTACCTTCTTTATCACTTTCATTTTTCTTAGAGATGAAGAGGTTTAGTTTAGGTTTTGGAAACTGGTTTTTTATAAACACAAGAAAAATAAAGGAAGTCTCATCTTAGGGTGTCAGGGGCAGATGGAGGATAGAATCTGAAAGCCCACTATGTCCACACTTATGACAGACCATTGGTTATAGCAAATGAAAACAGATTTCCCAAACCTAACATATTAAGTTCAATACATTTCTCTTTGGTAATAACAGACAGAAATTTCAGTTATAATAAACCATTTCTGAGCCTTTATGTCTACCACTAGACATTCTAAAGAAGGATGAGCTGGTAAAAGAAAGTTGGTACATTTGAAGGCATTTCATGTAATTATTGTTGTTTGTAAGAAAATCATCTGCACCACAGTTTTCTAAAAATCTTTTTAAATTAAATGAATTCTACATTTTTTTTCTGGCTATATCTAAAATATTCTCTCTTTAAACATCTTGAATTCTTAATTGAGTCCACATTTTCTAATGTATGAGATTTCTATAAAGAAGGATCATCAGAAGCAAGAATGTATATTCTTGGTGTTTTACACAGACAGATAAGTGAAATGTAGGGTTCTTTCTGGTTCTGTTGAGAAAAGTGGGGGAGCAAAAGACCCCACTAAAACTCAGAGTTATCTGTGGTTATTTTAAGTATGGACTCAGCAAATTAAAATTTGCTGCTATGGGTCGTTCAAGTAGTGGCCAGACTAAGCAGTTTTTATTAACTGAAAAAGTCATGAACTGAATTCTGAGGGTTTTTTTCACCATGATAAAAATTCTAGCTCAGAATCTTACTTTCCTTGGACCAATACCCTCCAGCCCTCCTTTTCCCCAGGAGACACATGAGAAGATGGGATGGAACTTCCTTCAGTTCCAGCCTTCACACACAGTGCGGTCAACAAATGAGTCCACATGGGAAGAGGAGCCCCTGGGAAAAATGTCCAGTTTGTTGCTTGTAACCATTCTCTGTAGGTCAGGGCATATGCCACAAATATACAATACGAAATGCCAATCTCCAGAACCCTTCACAAAAGGATTTCCTTTAAACCCAATGAGAAGAACTTCATAATAAAGTAGATTTCCAAGGGTGTCTACAAGCTAAACTTTTTTTTTTTTTTTTAAGATTTTATTTATTTATTTGACAGTGAGAGAGAGAGAGAGCACAAGCCAGGGAGAGAGGCAGGGGGAGAGGGAGAAGCAGACTCCCTGCTGAGCAGGGAGCACGACGTGGGGCTCTATCCCAGGACCCCGGGATCATGACCTGAGCCGAAGTCAGATGCTTAATCAACTGAGCCACCCAGGCTCCCCCAAGCTAAACTTCTATTACTTCTAGACTTTTGTTAATGATGATGATGATGATGATTGCATAGATTAGCATTTTCAAAGTATTTTTACTCGAAGAAACTCCATGAGGTAGATGTTTGGCTGTTGGATTTGGATGTTAAATTTCAGGTAACAGAATTTATAGACTTGTGAGCATTATTTTTCTCCACTACTTAAAGCCTTACAGTGGCTTCCTATTGATCTCAGAATAAATTTCAAACTCCATAAAGTGGTTCCTGTGGTCCAGATGATGTGCCCCTTGCTTACCTATAGGTAAGCTATAACTCTACTATAATAAAATGCTTTTGTAGCTTGTCTTTTCCTTATTTAGCTTGTTTGTATGGAAACTATATATGGTAAACATTTTTCTAAAGAAACCTTTTTATAGCAACAGCTTAAATGACTATGAAGTATTTTATCATATGGATGTGTCTATTTATCCATTGGCTTTGTAGCAAGATCATTTTCTTTAATTTAAATTTTTTATTAAAGAATAACTAATATAGGGGCACTTGGGTGGCTCAGTTGATTATGGGTCTGCCTTTGGCTCAGGTTGTGATCTCAGGGTCCTGGGATCGAGCGCATCAGGCTCCCTGCTCAGCAGGGAGTCTGCTTGTCCCTCTCCTTCTGCCTCTCCCCCCGCTCGTGCTCTCTCTCTCTCTCAAATAAATAAAATCTTAAAGATAAGAATAGCTGAGATACAATATTGTATTAGTTTCAGGTGTACAATATAGTGATTCAGTATTTATATACATTACAAAATGGTCACCACATTAAGTCTAGTTACCATCTGTCACAGTACAAAGTTGTTACAATATTATTAACTATATTCCCTGTACTGTACATTATATCCTTGTGTCTTATTTATTTTATAACTGGAAGATTGTGCTTCTTAGTCTTCTTCACCTGTTTCACCTAAATCCTGTACCCTTTTCCCTCTGGTAACAACTAGTTTGTTTTCTGTATCTATGAGTCTCTGTTTGTTTTGTTTGTTCAGTTGTTTTGTTTTTTAGATTCCATATGTAAGTGAAATCACACTGTATTTGTCCTTGTCTGATTGGTTTCACTTAGCATAATACCCTCTAGGTCCGTCCATGTTGTTGCAAATGGCAAGGTTTTACTCTTTGCCATGGCTGAGTAGTATTCCATTGTGTATATATACCACATATTCTTTATCCATTCCTCTATAAATGGGCATTTAGGTTGCTTCCATATCATGGCTATTGTAAATAATGCTGTGAAGAACATAGGGTGCATATCATCATTTATTTAATTAATCCCCTGTAGTTGGACAGTTAGATTGCTTCTAATTTTAAATTTTAATTTAAACTTTGTTTATATCCTTAATCATTTTCTTAGGATTAATTAACTAATTAATTAATTAAGCAGAATTACTAGATTAATAGGTATGCACATTTTGAAGCCCTCCAGAAAAGATAAGCAAATTTATACATCCATGAACTGCATTTGAGACTAACCATTTTCTGACTCTTTCACTAAACCTGATTTTTTAAAAATTATTTTTGGTCTTGGATAATTTGTTAGGTAAGAAGTGGGATTTCTTTTACTTTGCATTTCTTCAGTTACTAATCAGGCTTAGTTTTTTTGTGATTTTTGGCTATTGGTAATTCTTCTGTGAATTGCCTGTTCTTGACTTCTTCTATTGGGGAAATCCATCTTTTTTTCTTGTTGCTTTATGTAAGCTTTTTATATAAAAAGACACCAGTATTAATTTTCCCATACTTATAAACTTCCCTAGACTTTGCTATATAGGAACAAATGAAACATAAACAAAAATATGATAGGAAAGCTTTTTCTTTTGAATTAGTATCTAAAGACCAACAACTTTTATATGTGGCAGAATATTACAGTAGTTGTTTTAGTCAGGATCCTGGCAAGAAAGAGAAGGCACACTCAAATTAGTTAGATTGAGTCTACTAATGGTACTATTTACACAAGTTTAGGTAGAATGTAGGGAAATACAAGGAATAGTGGAAACCTCCTCCCCACAGACTAGTAACATAGTGTCCTTATCAGCCGTGGACCCTTAGACCCCATCATCCTTGGACCCGTGCTTTCTCCCTTTACCTGAAGGTAACGTTATCTGGAAAGGGTAAAAGAGTGGGCAGGTACCAAAACCCAGAAGGAGAGTGTCATTTGGATAAGACCACCACTGTTGGACAATACAGCCATTCCTAGACCCCACAGGAGGAGAAGCAAGGGAATAAACGTCCCAATTTTGTTCTCTTCCTTCCATTGACAAAACTCAACTGGAAACCAGAGAGGAAAAAAAAGGTTTTGATGTAACCTGTATAGGTCAAGGTCCTGGGGCACTGAACAAGATGGAAAAGAGGAGTAATAATCTGGAGGGACACATGGTTTCCGTGCAGTAGAATATAACTATGATTCTGGAATTGGTCTCAAGAAGGTTCAAGTCCCCAGCCTTGCCACTTCACTGTTATATAACATCTATGACCTTCACCTGTTATGTGAGGATGACCGTAGTACCTGTGTCATACGGTTATTGTGATAGTTGGAGTTAAAACACTTGATAGAGTCTTGACATATAGTGTATATAGTATATACACAGTTGTGGGTCTAAGGGAGCTGGGATGTTTTCTTTCTCTTTCTCTTTTCCACTCTCCTTTAATCATCCCTGTTTCTGTCCTAGCCTGGTTGCTGGTTGAGATTTTGTTGGGCACCCAGAGTGTAAATCACCAGGGGCCAACCTGTTCCTTTCCTCAGAACTCAGCTAGAGAGTTTGTGGCAATGGCTCCCACCCAGCATCCAGACAGACCTACGCATCTCCCTTTGGACCCTCTGACCACTGACCCAAGGGAGGCTCTGGGCTGCCCTGTGTCATGTCCCCAGATATTTTCTTTTAAAGATTTTATTTATTTGAGAGAGAGAAACAGAGAGAGCACAAGCAGGGCGAGTGGCAGAGGGAGAAGCTGACTCCCTGCTGAGCAGGGAGCCCAATGCGGGACTCGATCCCAGGACCCTAGGATCATGACCTGAGCCAAAGGCAGACGCTTAACCGACTGAGCCACCCAGGCGCCCCTGTCCCCAGATATTTTATCATAATCCTCCAGCCTAGGTACTCTCTAGCTGTGGCACACACAGTCGGGTACTCTTTCCCAGAGATGCTTTCAACTTGCTCAGAGAAACTATGAAATAAAATAAATGTACTCCTTACAAGTTAGTTTTTTCTTGTTCTCACAATAACCATATGAGTTGGGTCTCTAAAAGCTATATACAGATTTTTGGTTCAATGTTAGTTTTCTGGATAAAAAAAATAAAATCATCAAACCAACAAAATAAGTATGTGGAGAGGTGTATTGAGTATGCATTAATACATATAGTTACATGTACTCTAGATTTTCTAGGTAATAATTTGCAACAAAAAGTATATCTCCTTTGTAGCATTAGTAGATGAATTTCCTGATCAAAACCAGAAGACAATTTCAAGCATTACAGTTATGACCAAAAATTACTTTGGTTGTGTGTTGGGTTACCTAACTTTACTGTTGATTATTAATTTCTGAATGAAGTAAGGATAATTCTATATACAATTATTGTCATTTTAATACTCACTAATAGGTATGAAATTGCCACATTGTTTTTGTTGGTATGAATTCAAGGTATTGATATCCAACCTGAGTTGGTATTTGGGAAGCAATAAATTCTGCCTGATAAGTATGAGTGAAAGATGAGATATTCCCTCCATTAGTTTGATGGGGAGTTTAGATTATTCTAAGAAGCAACTTTAGTTCTTGTGTATGAGCTTACAATGTTTTTATAGCATTGGTGAAAAGAATTGTTTGGTTTCATAGAGTAATTTATGTCATATCTAAATGACTTAGAATAAATATTAGAGATGGTGTTCTGGTACATTTATTTACAGAGTAGGGAGTGTAAGTCATATGAGTGGCATAGCTGATGAAGTTATTTTGGATTTAAATTTTGAGGAATAGTTCCAGTATGAATCAATGATTCCAAAGCTCAGGGAGGAGTCTAGTCGACCTAGATAGATTTTGAAAAATTGAATCTCTCTCCAAGTCTGTCACCAGTGATATGCTGGAGCCAGCTCATGCTGGCTTGTGAGAGATGATTGTAACATTCAGGAATTTTGTGAGCCAGTTGTTAAAGTCACTACTAAGAATTAAATTATATAATCCTATAATTATATAAATTACATTTTAAACAAAGATAAAAATACTCAAAACTCATCATTTCCTAAATATTTTTCTATACTTTATTATTTATGGTCTTCTGTATTTATTGTATTTGCATGGTGGGAATCCTACATAATGATATTCTGTATCTTTCCCCAACCCTACATTCAGTGAGGTCACGTTGGTAGCTTGAAATCAGCCGTGGAGAGAGTATTTATACCGTGGAAATTTGCAAATGCTAAAAATCAGGACTTCAATTGATTATCTTATTGATTATCTGGACTTGAGAAAGTGACGGAAAAAATGCTAATAATGGAAATTAAACTTTAAAGGGTGCTGTCTCAATAGGTATTAGATTGTGAAAAGCACAAGGAAATGAATATATATTCTTCTAGTATTCAAAAAATATAATATGATTCTACAAGGAGATCACTTACGTCATTGATGAATGAGTGAAGTTCCAACATGAGTCTTCAGTATTTCACTTTCCTCTTGCTAACATAAATGAAAATATCAACCAGTATTCAGTCAGGATGTTTGTCAATGGCGTGAGTAGCTTTTTGCTGAATCAGATAGTAATCAAACATTTATTTGTACTCTAATTCTGTGACACTGTTGTTGATGATAGAAACTTTCAGTAGATTTTGTAGGAAACAGTAAAAGAGCAGAATTATAGGTATACAGATTTTAAATAAATAGTTTTGTATATTTTGTTATTATTCGTAAACTGTGTTACTGTTCTTTATATCAGTTTATAATAAGTGCATGTACACATCTCTACGCATACTTTTTTTCCCCCCAGAATGCTGGCTGTTAAGCACACAGCCGACTGGATGTTATTAGTTCTATAACAAGTCTGGGAAACTCTGCATCTTAGTCTCAACATACCAGCTTTAGGTTTACTAAGAAATGTTTGACCCCAGAAACATCATGAAGACTTTTGGAAGAATTTTTATAGTAGCATTTTACCTTTAATACTAATGCATTTTTTGTTTTCCTAAAAGAAGAAACTGTTTATGAATGATTCTTAATATTTAGATTTCTGTGGATAGTAAAATTAAAGTGAAAATCTAGAAAATTTAGATGAATATAGCCTTTCTGCCCCTTAGTTTTTGTGGTTCATGTTTCTCTGCATAAGAAACTGAAGGAAGGGGCGCCTGGGAGGCTCAGTCGTTAAGCGTCTGCCTTTGGCTCAGGTCATGATCCCAGGGTCCTGGGATCGAGCCCCACATCGGGCTCCCTGTTCGGCAGGAAGCCTGCTTCTCCCTCTCCCACTCCCCCTGCTTGTGTTCCCTCTCTTGCTGTGTCTCTCTCTGTCAAATAAATAAAATCTTAAAAAAAAAAAAAAGAGAAATTGAAGGAAAAAAAGGGACTTGAAGGAACATTAAAACCATGGATGTTAGCGATTATATTCCATAGCTGTATTATAAGCATATATACTTACATAGATTAGACAGAGGCACAGATATAAATATAGATGGATGTACCTAAGCTAAAATGACACAATTGCTCTAAAAAGTGGAGAACATTTAGCTCTAGACACTGCTCTGTTTAGAAAGTACAGAAATGCAGCATATTCAAATGAGAGCGCCCTGGAAAAACCAAAGGATTCACAGCCATGGCACAGAAGGACTGAACAGTGAAACAAAACATTCGATCTGCAGTCATGAGAACCTAGAAGGACAAGAGAGAGGGCTGCAAATATTCGAAAGTTTTATTAAAATGTTGGAGAAAGACTAGGTTTATTCTAGGTGGTTTCAGAGGGCCTAACAAAGCCCAGTGGATGGAATTGTGTGTGTGTGTGGGGGGGGGGCGTAGATTTGGTACAATATAAGAGGAATTATCTAGTAACTAGAACTGTCCAAATTAAAATGTGCCTCCTAAATAGGCAGTGATTTCTTCATCATTTGAAGTCCTCAGGAGGAGCTGAGAGTTGTTATAGATGGGATTCAGATGACCTTTGTCGTCACCTTTCCAATTCTGTAATTCTGAATCACTTGGTTTCTCACTTTTATATTAACCCAGAGCAGGAGCTAGCCCTTGTAAATGTGTCTGCTTATCTGAAATTTGCTGAACACGGTGGTTTAGAAAGTTAAGAGTTGAAATTAGTCTTTCAGATGTGGTAACTGAAATATAGACATGATCATATACTACTTCTAATGAATGAACTCAAGTAAAATCCCATTGGAATAAATCCCTCTACAAAGAAGTGTTCTCTATAACAAAAATATTTCTGAATATTGAAGGTAGCACATAGCACATAAGCCCCGTGATCTATTAGCAGTAGATGATAGACGATGCTTATACTATTGGTACTCTGCTTGATTACAAATTCCCTCTTTGCCCACTCATTTTTTTTGGGTACAGTTATTTTATAACTAATGAAAAGAATAAAGGGCAGGGCAGAGATGAAACATTCAAAAATACCATTTAAAATGAGCTGCCACTGGCAAACTATTTCAATAAGTATCCATATAGAATTGCTTAAAGCATAAGAATTGGGTGGGTTTTTTTCTTCTACTTTTAAAATACAGTATACTCTCTAGGGGCCAATTATAGCCCCCAAATCAGTGTTTTACTTGAAAAAGTTCATAGATCAAATGAACAAAAATGAATCTTGACTGGCACTCTGGAATATTAATTAGACTTGGCATGTAGCTATATAATAACTATGTACTGAAAGGATCTGTGTTGATTAGCAATGCTAATCAGATTTCTAAAGTTTCTGTTCCCCAGAGAAAAGATACTGCCATCTTAAGCTATTATGGATTAGATGTTTATATTTTTAACCCTCTAATTAACTATTCTTGAATTTTACAAGGCAGTTGAAATTTTTAAATTGTAATTTTACTCTTAAAGGAAAAAAAAAATTATTTCCAGAGATCAGAAAACTCATATGAATATCCTGGTCTTATCCTTGAGCCAGTTTGGAATATAAATTACAAAGAAACACAAGATATAAAAAGAAACATGGGAAAGACTTTTGAAGTATATCATTGTCTTGACTTTAAAATCAGGAAGATGCCTCTTGGTGCCCACTTGATGGAAATACATCGCCATTGCTTGTAAAACAATGAAAGGAGGGAGAAGAAAGTGCTCTTAGTTTAGTTTTAACTTAATCTGACTGCATTTAATTTAATTTTTTAAAAGATCTTATTTATTTATTTGAGAGAGAGAGTGAGTGAGAGAGAGCAGAGCACAAGCCGGGGGAGGGGCCGAGCGAGAGGGAGAAGCTGACTCCCCGCTAAGCAGGGGGCCCGATGGGGGCTCAATCCCAGGACCCCGGGATCATGACCTGAGCTGAAGGCAGACGCTTACCCGACTGAGCCACCCAGGGGCCCTGTTTAATTTAATTTTTAAGCATCAGAAAGAGAAGAGAAACACTCTAAGTCCAATGGGTAGCATTTGCTAGATTTTTAATATCACAGGACCAAACCATCTTTTCCTGGGGCAAGTGGCGAGGTCTCAGAGGTTCACCGCTGCTGTAGTCTGGGCTACTGCTTGGGGTAGCTCACTAAGGGAAAAACATACTTCCGCTTTCTCCTCAAGTCAGAATACGAAGGGAAGAAAACATACAAGGAGAGAAAACAGCTGAGGGAACAGAACATCTTCCCTAAAGTTATATAGAGGAAACAAGGGCTGAAATGAGCCAGGGTGAAATCAGGGGTCCTGAAGACCTGGCAACCAACCCAGTCAACTCACAAATGAGGCCGAAATTTGAAGGAGAACTGGGTGCGATATCACTGTACCTCCCATCCTAGATGTGTTTCTTTTCATTGCAAATTGGCTGTTGAGAAACTGGGCCTCCAAAATAGCTCATCTCTTGTTTCTGTAAGCTTGGAGAGTGCCTCATTTCAATGAAATCCACCCTAGATCAGTGTCCTCTGGGAACCACCCTTACAAGGGAGATTCACCAGAACACGTTTGCTTCCAACATGGTGCATCGCTGCGTCGTGCCACAGGCTGCCTGAAGGTGAGAGAGCGTGGAGAATGGAGCACCCAGGATGAGGAAGGAAATTCGAGGAAAATGCCAGGTCCAGAGCACACTTTAAATATGCAGGGGTCAGCAAGTTATATCTTTTAAGAAATACTTAATTGAATGCTAATTCGGGGCCCACCAGGAAGCTAGAGGACAGGGTTCACAAAGGATGTGCGAATGCATCAGTATATAGGTAAACATAGATTGAATATGGACATCGGAGTCCATAGAGAAGAGCCGAGATCACACACACACAAATAAACATTACAAAGGAAGTCATTGGGGGAAGCCAAATTTCTTTGTCATTCTTGTCATTGTTAACAACCAAGTGATAGTGATGGCCGTGGTCATGATTATCACCTTTCATCTGACAGTAAAAATCTTATCCATCTTAGGGTAATTTAAATAAGAGGCAAGCTCATTCATCTATTCTGAAGGGTTAGAATGAATATTTGACTGTAGGAATTTAGCATTTACCCTTCATGGGTCAATGGATAGGTGAGTCTTAAAACCTCTTTAGGTGGAGATTATTCTAATAGAAACTTCCTCCAGCCCCCTGCCTTTCAAAGGCCCAAAGCAGTATTCCATATTTCTTAGAAGAAATAAGGTCAAATGTGGGGAAAGTGCAGATAAACAATATCATTCACATGGAAATCATCACCTCAAGTTAATGAAAAGGTGATTTTTCTGGAAAAAAAAAGAGAACTGATTTTTGATGGTATTAAACGCAAAGAATTTTATTTAAAAAATTGTTGCTGGCAAGGTGCCAAATTACGGTTTTTCTACCATAAAAATAAAGTTGTTAACCCTTACAGCAAAGGAAGATTGTCTTTTAATGCTTAATTGTAATAATAAATATTTCTGTTGTAAACACCACACTTGCTGCCAATTGGAGAGATTACCAATGTAGCTTTGCTGAAGAGGAATTTTAAATTTTATAAAAGATGCATAACGAAGTAATTGTGCAGATACTTATGTGAGTACAGACGCAGATAGGTAGGAAGGTAGATATGTGTGTAGCCGTGTATTTGTGTTACCTACTTGTATTCCTTTGATTTATACAGGTATACGTTATAGTGATTTTAGGTAGCTAAAATACATATTAGCTGTTAAAATATATATAATTAGAAGTTTATCTTTCCAGTTGTGGAAGAGAAGAGAGACACCCCAAATACCAAGCAGGCATGGAAAACAAACCTTTGTGATGACTGGCTTACTCTTCATGCCACAGACAAGGAGTGTGAGATCTAGATTGGAGCCTCTGACCCCCGAGGTGCCCAGTAAGATCTCTTTTTAATAAAAACACCTTCAGGGCGCCTGGGGGGCTCGGTCGTTAAGCGTCTGCCTTCGGCTCAGGTCATGATCCTGGGTCCTGGGATCGAGCCCCGCATCGGGCTCCCTGCTCAGCGAGGAGCCTGCTTCTCCCTCTCCTCCCTGCTCATGCTCTCTTTCTCTCTCTCAAATAAATACATAAAATCTTAAAAAAAAAAAAAAAAAAAAGACCCCCTTCTGTTTGTAGAATGTCGGTACCTAACTCTGGCGGTGGCTCCTCTTAACCTGCATTATGGAAGAATTTATTTGATTTTGCACCAAATTCCACTCTGAGTGCTTGTTCTCATTTGCAGAAAGTAAGAGATCCTTCTGAGATTAAGTAACCCATTCACTGCCTTGCAGTAAATTTGGGCAAATTGACCCAGCAGACCTGCACCTCCATGTGGGCATCTTTGGGCAGCTCTGGTGAAAACCGTGAAGCTAGTTATCACCGTCATTATCAGTACCATTCGTAGTTACTGGTTATCAAGCATTTACAGGTGCCGGGCACTCTGCTAAGCATTTGACATATACAACCCCATTCATCTTCATGACTCTTTGAAATAGGTATTATCTCTGTTCCGCAGATGAGAAAACACAGAGAGGGGCTGTTTAACCTTATATAGTCAATAATGATGGAAGTGGGATTTGAACTCAGGTCTCTCTGGCCCCCAGAGCCCTCCTCTTAGCCACTACTCTGCTGATCTGCATAACGTGGACGTGTGGTGCCTTCCCCCCACCATCCCCCCTATGCCCTTCTTTTTTCTAGAACATCTTTCTCATTTCCTTCCAACATCAGGTCCTTGATAATCTCCCTCCCTCTGAGTGAAAATCTTCATATTTTTTATTTATACCAAGATTTCTGTGTCTTAACACCTCCCAAGAGTACTTGTGCATCAAGGAGGGAAAATCTTAGGGACAAAAAAAAGTTTAAACTAAAAATAGAATTTTAGGCAGTAAGTCAGACAGCAATTGTGGGGGTTGGGAGTGGATTAGAATCCTATCCTGATTTCTCTAAAATGCTGTTCCATAGTGGGTACCTTCTTATTTGTATATTGAGCCTGAGAAAGCTCCTTTTTCGAGGTGAATTCCAGCCCAGAGGCCATGTATTCAGGTGCATATCAATGTTGTGTATTTTGAAAGAAAGGCATGTTTCAAGAGAATTCAGTAGTGTGTACCCAGAAAATTACTTTAAAAATATTTTATTTATTTATTTGACAGAGAGACAGAGAGCAAGCACAAACGGGGGAGTGGTGGAGGGACCTTGGGATCATGACCTGAGCTGAAGGCAGACGCCTAACCGACCCAGCCCCCCAGGCGCCCCCAGAAAATTACTTAATAGCAAGTGAATTATTGCTTCACTTGCTGTATAATTAATCATTATGATGATAAGCCTGTGTGGTTGCTGACAGCTTGGGTGTAGGGGTATAACAGCAGCAGAGAGGTAAACACAAATGCTCCACAAACACAGACACACTTGAATTACCAAATTACCTCCCCTGGGAAACCAAGTCCCACTTTGATCCCAGCAGGGGATAGACCAAACAAACAAGCAAACAAAACCAAAAACACTACAGTGGACTTTTAGTTAAACATGGGAGACTGAACCCAGGCATTTCTCTCCACTCGTACTGAAACACAATAAACATACCCAAAAAGGAATTTTAAAAGTTGTGCAACTATTAAGGATGAAGAGGACCAGGGAGGAGATGAGCATGAAGGGGACATGTCAACAAGCTGTCAGGAGAGGGGAAATGGATGAGTAAAAACTAATGTAACTGAGGAGAGAAAGGTGAGCCCTTCCCGCCTGTAGGAGGAAAAGCCAGCAAGAGGGGAGCCAATCCACACGCCAGAGCTCGTGTCCTCTCTGGACCTGGGGATGCCTAGGACCTCTGCACAGGTCATGTCGGGGTATAGCTGCAAGCAGGACAATGCGTCTGAAGTCTCATAAAGAGCAGTTAGAGCTTCAAGACCTTTCCTGCTTCCCGCTTAGAAGGTGAGAGATTCTTTGCCACCCAGCAGAGATAGGGGTCTTACTCTTTGGGGAAAGTGAAACAGAGAGATTCCAGTCCCAGGAACAACCAGACCAGCAAGGAGGAAACACACACAAGACTGAAAACAAAGGCGATGAGGAAGAGTCGGACATACGGAAGTCGGACCCTCAATTCCTTTCCCCTGCTCACCTTCTAGAATGCCAGTAGTTGATCTTACATCTTTATGCCACCACCATGTCCCCTCTTAGCAGAAGATTAGAGGAATCTTCTTGGGAGAAATGGTATGGTCCAGTAGAAAATCTCCACAAGCTTGATGTTGGGTGTTCGCCACAAAATGACCGGATCTCACGCTAACAAGTCTTAAGTCGATAAAACTCATCTATGCGTAGAGGGACCAATCAGCCTTTTATTACCCTACTTTTAAATAACTACTAATAGCCAAGGATGAACTGATATTTGAGGAAAACTTTCAATAGGAAGGACAGATAATAAAGAAATAGGATTTGAAGAAGGAACTCTGAAAAAAAATAAAACAATGGATACAGCAAAATAAAACTTGGAGAAAAGAATAATCCCCTCAGAAACTTAAGACACTACTGTAATGAAATAAGAAAAGGATGCTACAGAAAGGGACATTCAGAGATCGAGAAAGAGCTCTTGGAATAAAAAGATGATTGCAGAAATAAAAAATTCAACCGAAGGTTTAAAATGCCTAATTGAAATCTACCAGTTGTTTTCATAACATACATAGGATAGAAAAGATTGAAGAGAAAATTAGACAATAGAACCAGGAAATTCACTGTCTGGTCAACAGGAGGAGCAGAAGAATGAGAGGAACTTACCAAAGAAATGACACAAAACATTCCTCATAAATGAAGGACAGGTGCTTCCAGATCGAGAGGGTCCACCAAGTACCCTGCATACAACGAATGACAGAAGATCATACATTGTGACATTTTAGAAGGTTCTACACATTTTCAGAAACAACGGGCACATGTCTGGAATTGAGATGGTGGCAGATTTCTCAATAGTAACTCCACAAGTGAGAGGACAGCGGAACAATGCTTAGTATTCGAAGTGCAGCCAATGCATGGCAGCAAGCGATAATGTCCACACGCTCGTGCAGGGTCCTGGGATTGAGCCCCACGTCAGGCTCTGCTCATCCGGGAGCCTGCTTCTCCGTCTCCCTCTGCCCCTCCCTGTGCTTGTGCTCTTTCTCTCTCTCTTTCTGTCAAATGAATAAATAAAATCTTTTTTTAAAAAAGAATATATGTCATAAATGGTTCAGATGCAGGGCAATGTGTTGAAACCAAGGGCTTGTGATTCACGAAAGAGGGAGGTGTCTATGACAAATTGAGGTTCTCCGAGTAGGGAAGCGCCAGGCCCCTAATTGATGCCCTGACATGGCATGAAATAAAATAGAGGCCATGTGAAGGTGCTGCGTGGTAGGAAGAAATTGTAAACCGGCTCTTCTCTAGGAGAGCTTGACAAACTTCACACCAGACATTTACTGACCAGAAGCCCCTTCATTTCATGGATAGGACAATATTTATCAAACAAATGCAGTACTATATTAAACTTCATATATCTGATTATATGCCCTGTATACTTAAACAATTACTTATAACATAGGAATAAGATACCAATGAAGGCAATGGACTATTACCGCTGTCTTTCATGAAAATTCATACTTTGAATAAAAAACAGCATAATATCATATGTAATATATTTCTGACGATTATGTCAACCTGTTGAGCAATGGAATATGTTGCTTACTCATAGCTACTCCATGATAGAAATAGCTGAAGGGAAAACCTGAATTTTCTAATTTATTGACTCAACAGGTGATTTTTTTTTTAAGATTTTATTTATTTATTTAAGAGAGAGAGAGAGAGAGAGTGAGCAAGAGAGAACACTAGTGGGGTGAGGGGCAGAGGGAGAAGCAGACTGCCTGCTGAGCAGGGAGCCCAATGCAGGGCTCAATCCTGGGACTCTGGGATCATGACCTGAGCTGAAGGCAGATGCTTAACCGACTGAGCCACCCCCAAGATGATCTTTATGTTGGGGAAAAAAAAAAACCATATATATATATATATATATATATATCCATCCATCCCAGAGTCCCGGGTTCAAGCCCCGCGTCAGGCTCCTGGCTTGTGCGCATTCTCTCTCTCTCTCAAATAAATAAATAAAAAATCTTAAAAAAAAAAAAATCACATAAACCAGAGAAATCTGGGGCACCTGACAGACTTTCCAGTCAACTTGCAAGATTCTGCTGCTAGGCCACTTAACTATCTTTTCAATCCCTTAAAAATGTTTTAAGTGACATGGGTGAAATAGGTGAAGGTGGTCAAAAAGTACAAACCTTCAGCTTTAATATGAGTAAGTCCTGGGGATGGTATTGTAGAGCATGGTGACTTTAATTTTTTTTTTTTTTTGACCATGACCCATAATGAAAAAATGGAAGTTACTGTTCTATAAAACTTTGTTCAGTGAGATCTCTTCTATTATTATTATTATTATTATTATTATATAAATAACTCGGGCAAGTTACTTACCCTTTGTGAACCTCCCTTTCCTCATCTGGCAAGTGGGAATGTTAGTATAGTCCTCACATGATTCTTTCTGGGATTAAATGTAATAATCCCTGTTACAACGCTTTTCCCAGTTCAGGGCAGTAGATGCCGGTTTTCATTATCGCATGTTTCCTCCCACCCAGACTTGTGTCTTACCAGAATTCTTTGTGAAGGAGCATAGTTAAGACTGGAAATTTATGAATCATTTTTTCCCAATTAGGTAGAAAAGACTGGTCAGTATTTCTCTGTCAAAACATGGGCTTCTCATTATTCTCCTTCATCCATTACCCTAGAATAGGCACATAATCTATTTGCTGTTTTCTTATTTAATTTATGCATTTGAAAAAAATAATTTATTCATTTGGCCAGCATATTGTTGTTAGTAAATGTGTATGTCCATCCAGGAGGAAAAGGTTCATGTGCATTAACTTAGTTTAGATGGTGCCATATGCAGACAAATACTTGATCATCAGGTTTAGGTAAGGGTGATGATCACTGATAATATACCAAGGGTAAGAGATCTGATTCCATCCCCATTTTCATACTGAATTTGTAAGGCAATCTTAAGCCTATCATTTGAATCTTTGGACGAGTATCTGTTTTATGAAATGTGTATATGGGTATATATTTTTTGCAGAAGGATTCTACGCTTCCTGAAAGTTGTATTGCAACAAACCTTGAAGTCATGAACTTCCCTTGTGCATTCAAAACATGACTAATTTATAAAATTCAAACAATTCACATGGGCTGGAATTTGGGTGCAGCCCAAAGAACAGCATGACCTAGTGGAAAGAGCACAGGCTATGATTACAGCCAGACTACCACTCAAAAGCTACTCCACTGCCTCCCATGGGACCTTCTGCACGTTAACTGCTAAAGAGACTCAGTTTCCCCTTCAGTTGAATGGGCAGGTTCAGAGACCACTGTGTGAAATAAAGATTGTAAAGTATTTAGCTCGGGGCCTCATGCAGTATAAGCAGTCCAAATGTCTTTTTAAAAAGAGCATGAAGGATGCAAATAAAAATAGTAGGTCCTTAACAAGTGCTAAAATTATGCAAATGAGATATCTAGGCAATAGAAGCCTTTGTTTTGTTGTGTCCTATGTAGTGTGACTTTTGCTCTTTCTCAGCATGCCTTCCTATGGCACAGCTACACACATTGCTCATCCCCCAGAGACAACAGGAAGATCGGTTCCTCTGTCAGAGAAAATATGAAAATTCCAAACACAAATCTAAGTTAATAATCATGAAATCAAGTGTTCAGAAAGTTGGTAGGAAATAGAGTCCTTGTTTGATTAGATACTTGTGAGAAAAAAATCTTGTATTTTCTTTCCCTGAATGAACACACCCACTCCTAACATGTAGTTCCTTACAGTTAAAACACGATTTTCTCAAATAGTAGAGATTCAGTTGCTTGTGAATTTGGGGGCGTTTTCAACATTTGTGTGGAGCTTCCTCTTGTTGTCCCTTTTGGCCTGGCCAGGATTTAAAAGACAATAACATTTCTGTTATCTCTTGCTCATTTTCAAGATGTCTTGGGCATTTTTAAGGCATCTATTTGATTGTGTTGGCTCATAGCAATGACTCCTCAATTTCCGAGAGGAAGTATTAGCTTCCCTTGATCTGGCCTTTATTCTATTTTTTATTCTTTTTTAAATTACAGGATATATACTGACGTTTTGACCAGTTCACATATGTCAGGAAGAAAAAAATCATCAAGTAACTAGTTTTGAAATCTGTAAATTACTAAGAAGTGTGTGTATACATATGTAGGATGTAGAGTAAATTGCATCCATGCGTACCCACATGACGGTACATGACTAAGAAACCAAAAATGTTCGTCAAGTCCCTGCGTGACCTTGTGCTACCTTCATTTTCCCATCTGTAGAGTGGGCTTCTCTTGACTTAGGCGCGTGCAGATTCACGCAGATGAAAGTGTTCACATCTATGGAATGTTTTATCTGAACACTTTGGGAAACAGGTCGGTAGAAAAGAACACTTCAATTCTTGGTTAGTTTGCTACAAAATTCAGTTTGCTACTACATTTCCACTGATACGGAAATTCTGTTTCTCTTTGACCTAGTGGAAAGAGCACTATGATACAGCCAGACTACCATTCAAAAGCTAGATCTGCTGCCTCCCGTGGGACCTTGTGCACGCTAATTGCTAAAGAGACTCAGTTTCCCTTTCTCCTTCTCAGTTTCCCTTTATCATTTTGAGAAATGAAATCGCACATGCAAGTGTAGCATTTGGTGGATCTCCAACTATACTTCTCATGAAACGGCCCGCTGTATTTTGAAATAAATAAGAAAAGCTTTCCCAGACAGCGTGAAGGGTCCTGCTATTATCATCATAGCTATCGTCATTCTGGTGACAACAAGAGTGGCTTCTGAGACATCCTGGAGAATGTAATTCCTTAGTGTCCTCTTGTACCCCAGTAAGGGGTTAGTTTCATAGAAGCGGGTTAAAATGAATTGTGCAAGATTGTTGAATCACAGATCTGTACCTCTGAAACAAATAATGCAATATATGTTAAGAAAAAAAAAAAGAAGATAGTAGGAGGGGAAGAATGAAGGGGGGGGAAATCGGAGGGGGAGATGAACCATGAGAGACGATGGACTCTGAAAAACAAACCGAGGGTTCTAGAGGGGAGGGGGATGGGAGGATGGGTTAGCCTGGTGATGGGTATTAAAGAGGGCACGTTCTGCACGGAGCACTGGGTGTTATGCACAAACAATGAATCATGGAACACTACATCAAAAACTAATGATGTAATGTATGGTGATTAACATAACAATAAAAAGTGAAGGAAAAAAAAAAAGTAAATTGTAGCAGCAAGTACAACCACCGGAAGCCCATTGGTAAAGACTGAGTCTTGTAGCAAAACCAACACAAACATTCTGTGGATACAAATCATGTGGCTCAGGGTAACTTAATAGTGGCGGAGGTTCATCTAATAGGTTTTCCTATCTCTGTAAAGCCATATAGTTTCAGAAGTTGAAGTTACCTACATTTTCGTTGGAATGATGGCCTTTATGTTTTCTTTGCATGGATGTTTGTATATGGAGGAAGGCAAAATCCATATTGCCCATACATACACTGATACATTTGCCAAGACAATCCAAGTGTGTGTCAGGTCACTAATGTTAAACGTCTATTAAAATGTCTATGTATTATATAATTTACATAATGTATAAAACTATAGATCTGGAGTGCTTGCTTGGAAATACTTGCTACAGTGCTCTTTGTTTTTCCTTTGTTTCTTTTTATTTGCACTTAAACTTCTATGGAAAATACTATTACTCACTTGACAAATGAAAAAAAGACCATGCAGTTAGACTTGAAATCATATACTAGTCCAGTACTTACCTTGAAACTTGGGGACCATGTGTAGAGGAGGCAGGCACTTATGTATCCATGGCAGAACTCTAGCAGAAAGATTCCCATACAGTTGGAGTTCAATGTTAGATGGTATTTTTAAAGCTGAAATTAGATTCTCCGCTTTGATTATTTCATTGTGGGTCCCCAGTTCTATTTGAGTGTCCTTCACCCTTTCCTCCTTTATTATTTATAACCCGTACTCTTTGAGCAATGACCAGTACTAATCTGTAACCTTCTGTCCTTCTGCCTGATTCGCTGCCTTTTTTGAAACTCCAAGATTGAAGCATATATTCTGAGACTTTCTGTTAAAAAATATATTACATTTTTTTTCATATTTCTGAGCCTGAAATAAGAGTCAGTCGTGGGTTTGCTTGTCTCATTCATTTTCAGCAGGCCAGCTTCAAAAAAACCCACCAAACAACCCATGAGAGAGAGAGAAGGGGAGGGAGGGTGGGAGAGAGAGAAAAAGTATAAAGAAGTCACATTTTTATATTCATTATGTTATAATATCTGTCACATAAACAGATACACTTTTGCATATCCATTTGTAAAAAAAAAAAAATTGTTTTGTTACCTTGATTGCTAGATTAAAGAACTGGGTCTTTCTTGCTTTCCTTGTATTTTTCCCCCCTCCATCTACAGTAGCTGGACCAAAATAATAAAAACAAAGAATAGCAATTCATTTGTACTTGGTGTGCATTAAAAAGAAGTGGAGCATAAAGCAACATTAGTGGCAAATTCCCTTGAGGACCAAAGACTCCCACTGGGTCGCGTCTCCTGAACGGTGCCCGGGCCTCCCACGCAGCTAATGACTGAAATGGGATCCATTGCCACTGGGAGCTTTTAATTTCTTTACATTGTTCAGGTTGCTCGGATGCAATGCAAAGTGACAGCTTCCATTTCAGTCTGGCTCATTATCAGCTCTTACACCAGACGGCAAGGTCACCCAGCTTTATCTGCAACCCTGGCCGCCATGAGAACCGAATTTGGTCATGGCTAAGGTTTAAGGTATAAAATAATGTAGGCATGCGGGCAAAACAGGTCGCATTCAGAGAGGTCGAGAACTAGAAGAGGAATGTGGAGGCAATGCGTGGGTGCTTTCAGGATTCATAAGCTGAAAAACTTCTGTTTGGCTGAAATCCCCCACTTCTGAGGAAGGTCCAGCCATGAGAAGGGGAAGGCAGATTTAAGGTGTGGATCTGGAAATGGGTCCAGGGCTCTTTGGTTCTCTGTGATGGCTTCCGGTGACCATCACAGTCGGCCAGGAGCACTCAGTCATTGAGCAAAGATTGAGTTAGTCCATGCCCGTTAAGTATGTGGGATGCGTTTCTTTTTCTTCTAGCAATGGCCTCATGAACTGTGCTGTGGTTCATGGATTTCTGCCATGCTCAGTCTTCATTTAGAAATGGAAGTTATCAAATCTGGCCTGAGCTTTTCCTAAGCAGGCCTCAGCCAACCATTGAGATTCTCAGTATTTTGGTGATCGAGTTCCTGGAAGCTAACGCTCTCTAACACTGCACGAGAGAAAGCCGAAACCAATTGTGTGTTTCATTTTTTAAACATACACAGACATACACAGATATCACAGTCTATGCCAGGATCTCATCTGCAAGGGGCTTATTGGTCCTGAGTATTGAGTATAGATTGGATAAGTTAGATCTGTGGGCTAAAAAAATAGATGAAGGACCTAACAAGTGGGTAAAATATGCGTTAGATATGCTTTACTTGCCCTGCCCAGTAGAAATTAAATGTGAGCCTCCTATGTCAGCTTAGATTTTCTACTAACCACACTTAAAAAGTAAAAAGGAACAGGTGAAGTCAGTTTTAGTAACTGTTTTGTTTAAGCTAATGTATACGAATGCGGTCATTCCGATATGCAAACTAAATGTATTTATGAGCTAAAAATTATTGAGATACTTTACATTATTCTTTTTTGTATTTAGTCTTTGAAATACATTACAGTATGTTGTGTGCGCTTATAGCACATTTCACTTGTTCGTGGCACATTTTAAGTAGCCACGCGTGGCTCGTGGCTGCTGTAACAGCTTTAGACATAGTGACTCAAAAGGAGCTCTGTCTGGTTCCTTACCGAAGTGTGGCCATTTAAAAAATAATGAAGAGGGATTGTCTCAGTCAGTTCAGGCTGCTGTAACAAAATACCACAGATTGGGAGCCTTAAAAAAAATAGAAATTTGTTTCTCACAGTTCTCAGTAGTCCAAGATCAGGGTGCCAGTGTGGTTGGGTTCTCATAAAAGCCTTCTAAATCCGGAAGTCTCACTCTGTCCTCGCATGGTGGAAGGCGCATGGGATCTCTGTGGAGTCCCTGGTATAAGAACATTGATCTCATTAAGGAGCACTCCACCCGCACGACCTAAGCACCTCCCAGATTTCTTACCTCCTAATACCATCACATTGGCCATTAGGATTCCAAAACTAGAATTCTGCGCGTGGGGTGGGGGGAGGGTTGGAGGGTGGAAGGGGGGGGGGAGACTAACATTCAGACCATAGCAGGGATCTTGATTGTATCTCAGCTTAGGCAAGAAACATTCGATCAGTTATTTATTTGTTCAGCCAGGATCCAGGGCCCATGATGTACCAGCCATGTACTTCCATGATACATGCAAGACACGTATCATGGATAGAATGGGGACAGTGTGTAGAAGTGAAAGAGATAAACAAGGTCTCTTCTGCCAGGGAGCTGACATTCCAGTGGGGGATAGAGGGAGAGAGACAGATGAATATGGAACCCATCAGGTGGAGACAAGGGCTATAAAAAAGAATAAAACAGGGAGAGAATTAGAGAGTGACAGGGTACCATGCTAGATTGCAGGGGGCTACAAAGGTGGGGGGACATTTGAGCAGAAGCCTAAAGGAAGGGAGACATTGAGTCCTGAGGATATCCAGAGAAAGATTGTTACAGGGAGCAGCTGCAAAGGCCCTGAGGCTGGAAGGCCCTGCCTCATATGGTTCCGTAGGCCACTTTCAGGACTCTGACTTTAAAGTTCTGGGTCAAGAAATGATAAGACCTATCTGGATTCTCCATGAAAATAGACAGTTTGGGGATTCTGTGTAGAAAGTCCAGTATCATTTTGATGTACATGGATGTATATGTTTATTTCTTTGTATTAGTCCATTTCCCTTTGAAACATATCATCTCTCCAAGATTAAATTCAATATGAGGCAAAATAACATTCCTGCATTCTACTCAAACAATGCCATTATCAACTAAGCAACTAATGGTGAGATTTCCCTCTCAAATAGAGAGGAGCTGAGTCCCAGACAGACCTTGCATGTTTGGGCTGGTGCGGAGATTAGGCAGCTCATCTGAACATTAGCAAAAATTGGCATGTGCAGATTATTACCAAAAAAATGGGTTACGTTAGATGTGTCTCTTAATTTGCCAGTTATTAGTGGGAAATATTCGTGCACAGAGACTCCATGTACGGACTTTTTGGTGTAGAAATGTAGAATTCTAGTCTACTGTCAGTCTTCACACAAAATTCCGATTATCATCAGTAATGAATGCGCACAGGGTGAAATTGGCAGTATTTTATTCTCATTCAACATGTGGATTGCTAGGAAACAAGAAAGAAAACCAAAGGTTTCCAGTTACTTGGATCTCTGATTGCAGCCCAGCCTTATCTCCTTAGAATCACACGTTATTCCTGCTCTCTGATTTAAGTTTTCTGCAGAGTGAGGAAAGTACATTTCCCTCCGAAAAGGAATTCAACTGAAATTCTGTGGGAGTATATTGGACTCTAAGAACAAATCTCTTGCCGGCATCCTTATTTAGTAAAAGACTCTCTAAATACGGTTAGGATGAAATCCAAGATTAGGATAAGAGTGGATATTGCTTCTGGAATATCATGGTGAAAATAAACATATCTGAAAAGACATGGAGCCTCTCAGGAGTTCAGACTGAATAAAAGGCTGCCGAAGGATTCAAAGGGGACCCTCTTTATCTCGGTAATTGGCCATTTCTTAGCGAGAGGAAATTTGACCTGAATTGACTTAAATATAAAATATCCTTTAGGAAAGCCTTCAAAATTACATCTGCTTCCCCAATCCCCATCCTCACTTTAATTGACTGTGGACTCATATATGTAATTTGACTATGAAGTAAGGGACAGTTCTTGGCATCTAACCTTCAAGTGGGTTTCACAATTATAGTATCATAATATCATCCTCAACCCAGTAACATGGCCATGATAGATGATAGATAGATAGATAGATAGATAGATAGATAGATAGATAGATAGATAGATAGATGATGGATAGATGATGGATAGATAGTCAAACTTCTAGCTCCTTACTCATTACTTTTCACAGAATTTGAAGGCTTTATTTTTCCATCAGGTAACAGCTCAAACTTGAGTATAATTACAATTATTCAAAAACTTTTTCATAGCATAGACTCAAGTAAAATATCATTAAAAGAACTAAAGAAAGGCCTGTATGTGTATCTTCTTTATTAACTGGGAAAAATGGTATTTCTTATGAGACAAAACAAAACCGACGGAGGTAATTAAAGTAACTTCCCACTATCTGAAAGGTAGAGAAACGCCACCTACCTATAGATTAGGAGACTCACATTTTTTCTTAAGAATTTTACTCTTTAGGGCACCTGGGTGGCTCAGTCGTTAAGCTTCTGCCTTCGGCTCAGGTCATGATCCCAGGGTCCTGGGATCGAGCCCCGCATCGGGCTCCCTGCTCGGTGGGAAGCCTGCTTCTCCCTCTCCCGCTCCCCCTGCTTCTGTTCCCTCTCTCGCTGTGTCTCTCTCTCTGTCAAATAAATAAATACAATCTTTCAAAAAAAAAACGAATTTTACTCTTTAAAAATAGGATTCCCGATTTAGACACACAGAGGCCGTCCTATTTGGCTTTGGTGACAGAGTATACAACTGCATCATTGCTTTCAAAAATCCACTGGAGAGAAGTTATATAGGTACAACCAGCTTGCCGAGCTCAGCGACTGTGGCTCGGAATTTCCTGATTTAGAGCGTTCCCTTATGTCCCTACACAAAAGTAAAATGAAACTACACACAACAAATTAGGGAATCTTTCAGGTTTTTAGAAAGAAGTTTTATAATTATATGTGGATAAAGCACTGGATCCCCATGAACTTTATTACTCAGAAGAATAACCAAAAAAAAAAAAAAAAAAGTCCCACATTTTTTTCCTAAGAGGAAGAAAGTAATTTGCTTAAGAACAATCTTTTCTGGATCATGTCCTAAAACAGTTCTGAGTTTTTAGATGCTAAGCAGGGCTTGGATGGGACCGTCAGTCACCCAAAATGAGCGAGTGGTGCCTTACGAGAGACGGTCTGATTCAAAAGGGCTCACGGGGGCTTTGGGGTTTGGTTCCCCGGCATCTGCGAGGAACCGGGACCTTCCGCGCTCCCACCTGCTGCCCCGCGCGCTGGGAGGCTTGTCGCCGTGGCGCCCGGATGCAGGTGAACCCGGCACCGAACCACTTTCACAGTCCAGAAAGCATGACATTCCCTGTTGCCAGTGGGAGGAAAGGCTAATTGAGAAGTGTGTATAAAGGCTGTAATGAGTAGCATTTACATGTATTGATTAGAAGTAGGGCCACCGTTTCTCATTTATCACCACCAGCAGCTGTGAAATTTTCCCCACGTCGATTGGCACGGCTCATATTCCCGCTCCTCTAGTTCTTTATTGCTTTCTCCCCCCTTCCCCTCCGGAACCGGAGTGCTGATCCACCGGCTGGAATGGCCTGGTAATTACTCCTGCTCCTCCACCAGCTGCCGCAATCGCCAAACCGCTGGAGTGAAAAATTCCATCCCGCATTTCCGATTTTTTACATTACCATTGCATAATCATATTTGACGAATAATTAACCTGGGTTAATACTTCAGGGAGCCATTTGCAAGTAAATTGATAAGCTGAGTGCTGTAACGGCGCGCGAGGGCTGAGGACCTTGGCGGTGGCACGCGGCTGCGGGGGCGGGGGGGGGGTCCGGAGGCGCTCGGGGCGCTCGGCATCCCCCGCCCACCCATGACCGTGGCGGCCGCTTTGAAAAAGAGCCCTGGACGGTGGCTCAGTTGGGTCAGAAGACCAAACACTCGAAACCTCAGGTCTCCTTGAATGACTGGGATCTCCTCTTTCTCATTTCATTTCATTTCATTTATTTTTTTATTATTATCTTCAATTAGCCAACATACAGTACATCATTAGTTTTTGATGTAGTGTTCAACTATTCATAAGTTGCATGTAACACCCAGTGCTCATAGGATGCCCATCGTTTTAATCACTGCCCTTGTTGGTCTTCCCTCCTGGATGAGCCAAGAGTGACCTCTTTCATCTCCTGGCCACAGAGACACCACACCACAGAGGGATGGGGGGAAGCTTCTGGTGCCCACAGTTTGGAAACTCGGTTCCTGCCCCCAGGCACTGGGTGCCTCTGGGAGCCCGGAGGCTCTTCCAGGAAGGCGAGCCCTGCATCACCCAGAGCTTCCCTTGGCTGGGATGTCACCACCTCCCGGAGGCTGGCTGTAATCTGCTCGTACCCCGCCTCCATGTGTATCAGAGCCCCCTCCCCGAGTTCCTTCTAGTCCCTCTTTGGATCTCTTCTTTCTTCAAGGACAATCCTCACTGCCCACATCCTGCATGTGGAATGGCTAGTTTAAGTGCCATACTGAGCCCATTTTGAGAAGTGGGTGGGTGTTGAGGAAATTACTAACTTTATTTTGCCTTATCTTCTGATCTCTTACCTAAACAATGGAAAGGCTCCTTTGAGCCCCCACCCCTCCCCCAGAGCCATACACTCACCTTCCTATGAGTGGCAACCCATTTTGGAAGTAAAGGAGAGATGGACTGATAATGTCCAGGAGCGTGTGTGAATGTGTGACGGAGAGAACTGGTGGGAGTCGGGAACAACAACCATATTTCCAAATCAAAAATCACTTGGCTGGCCATATTGGAAAACTGTTGATAAGGGTGAAGTAATAGAAGAGCTTCAAAATCTACCCATCTGAATTCAAAGTTGCTCACAACCCTATTTTTTGTGACCAACTGGGATATTGAATTTTTTCTTTCAGTTGCTTAATTCTGATACCTCTTGATTTCTTTTCTTTTGCACTTGTTCATCTTGGGCCATGCTCTCTTTCAAGGCTAATCAAGGGGGCAAGTGATGACCCTGTGATTTCAGAAATAATATTTGTATCATGTGGTCAGGCTTTGATATGTGAGCTGACTATTCTTTAGGTGGCTTCGGTATGTACAGGCCCGACAGAAAGTCAGCCCTGAGCATTTGTCACTGTGTGAGTCATTGCAAGGAAAAGCAGTTCCTTTCAGACTCAACTGTAGCACTAAGTAAAATCAATGGCCAAACAATCAAACACAATTGGTCACATATTGATAGAATTAAACACTGCTGTTAACGTGACTTGTCATCGATCTGACAAAAACGGAGTTCAGGGTAAAAGTAGCCTGAAGCCTTTAAACTCTGTGTTTATGGGGAAGGGGAGAGAGGATTGAGAATTGTTTTGCTCTGTCTACTTACATGATTTTTGTTTTCTCTAGTCACTGTCCATCACCGTGGAACGCGCTTTCAGGATCTTGACTCTTTTTCCGTTGGTGGCATAGAGGAAGGAACTAGAGGTAGCTCACTTTAAGAGTTTAGAGACGGTATTACACTCAAGGAACATCTTCTTGCTGGTGGGCGAGATTACTTCTTTGACAGAAGTCCTACTGATTCCTGTGGACAATGAAACAAGTCAACCCAATTCATAAAACATCACATTCTACTATATCCCCTATATCTACCTATGAGCAGGGATCCTGCTTGTCCGATATAATTTCTGGAAGTATTTCCGTCATTTGCGTGCAGTCAAAGAATATTGTAAACTCCTGTGGCCGGGAGAGACAAGCCATATCATTCCTCATGGTGCTTCTGAACATTGTACTCAGCTCTTTCTGGGGTTCCCTCTGCCTTGAGCGTCCTTAAGCAGATGGCTAGTAAGAGAATGTCCCCATCAGAGAGACAGCTGCTGCGTGGAGCCTGAGTGTGTGTTTTGAGTCAAGAGTACCCACATCAATGGATTGCTGTGATTTCTCAAGTGTTACAGAAGAGGGAGCAGGGCTGTGTCAGCGTCTCGTCTCTGCGGTGAATAAGGTCAAGAGAAGCAACATGGTGGAAAGGGGGAGTTTCTTTCCTTACTTTGTTTCAAAATGACTGTAGGTTCATTGGTGAATGTACTCGGGGATTTGAATATGAAATAGTTGTCTCTATTCGGTAGTCTGTGTAGTTTCTTCAAAGCCCTCTCAGAATTTATATTTATCCTAGGCATTTGATTGTTTACCAGGTTCATGTGTGTCTCCCCCAGGAGACAGTAACGTTGTCTGTCTTGTTCTCCGTAGCAGCACCCTAACGCAATAGCCTGGGGTTTGGTAGCTTGTCCTGTGCACTGCACGACTTCAGGGGTGCCGTTCATATAGATTATAACATGCCATCTGCATAAGTTCTCCATGGCAGTCCTGTGGAGCTAGAACACAGTAGATACAAATATCTTGGAAATGAATGCATGCGTTTTTTCTTAGGTTACTGTGGACAGATAAAGTACCCTTCTTTTATTGCTGAACAAAGAGTAACTCTAAGGCAGTGGTTCTTCGGCATGTGTGAGAATCATCTAGAAGGCCTTTAAAAACAGATTGCTGAGCCTCCCCTTCAGGGTCTCTAAGAGAGTAGATCTGGAGCGGGACTCAAGAGTTTACATTTTAACCATTTCCCCAATGATGCTAATGCTGTTGGTTCAGAACCACAGTTTGAGAACCGCTGCTGTAAGGCCCACAGGTAATGATGATGATAACGATGATGAGAGCAGATGACAATGACAATTCGTCTTTCTCCTTCATTCTTTCACATTGGAACTCTAGTGTTCATATCCCAAAGTACTGATCTAATCGAGACTTGAACCCTGCTACAAACTTTTGATCACCCCTTGTATCTGTAGCACAAGGTCCAAAGCCTTTCACCTAGTGCTCAGAGCCAGTAGCCATCATTGAGGGATACCAGCCATCCTCCTTTATTCCAGCTCGGACCCTGTGTGCAAACTCCAGGCACAATAGAACCACTTATCTCCTCTCTGGCTCTGTGTCAGAATCACCCATACAGCTCTCAAAAGATACGGATGCCTGGACCCTCTTCCAATGGGTCTGGTTCCAAAGGTCCCAGGTGAGCCCTGCCTTTTAAAAAAGCTTCCCAAAGAGTTCTGATGTACCACTGCCCTAAACTACCAATTTACAAGATGTGGGCAAGGTCATAGTCAAAAGCAAGTTCATAACTTCATAATCTTCCATAATAAAAAAATGAATAAAAATAAACAAAAGAGGCAACGATCTTACGCAGTTAGGAAGAGAACAATAAAAGAAAATGTATAGATTGACGTGAAAAGGAAGACAAGAGAAATCAGTAAATTAGAAAACAAACAACAAACAGGGGTGCCTGGGTGGCTCAGTCGATTAAGCGTCTGACTCTTGGTTTTGGCTCAGGTCATGATCTCAGGGTCCTGGGAGAGAGCCGGGCATCGGGCTCCAAAGTCAGCGGGGAGTCTGCTTGAGGATTCTCTCCGCCCCCCCCCCCCGCCCCGTGTACTCTCTTTATCTCAAATAAATAAATCTTTAAAGAAAAAGAAAAAGAAAACAACAAATAGAAAGGAAAAAGAAATCTAGGCCATGGATCTTGAAGAAACTGGTAAGGCACAAGCCTCTGATAAATACATGAACAAATATATACCAAGAAATTTGAAAAAGATGAAATAAAAAATGTTACGAGAAAGCAATTATGAACATGGGCTCAAGAACTTGAAAAAAATACCAATTACAGTCTATTAATTCAACAAATAATTATCATTACTGTGCACCAGGCACTGTCCTAAGCAGAGGAATGTGAACAAAACAGACAAAAAAAAAAAAAATCCCAACCTTTGTGGAGTTTACTTTTTGTGAATTCAAGTGTCAAACTCTAATAACCCACACACAGAGGGCAATAGAGCAATCATATATAACGATGGGAAAATGTAAGTAAAAGACCAGGAAGTTACCTACATTCAGCAGTACATTAAAAGGACACTCATCCATACTTAGTCCAGGGTTATGATAGTTTAATATTAGGAAATGCATTAATATAGTGCTTCAAATCAATAAGTCCACTAATTTTAAGAATGTTGATCTCCGTAGATGCAGAAAAGGTATTCAATAAAATTAAATATTTATTATATCTTGAAACAGTAAGAAGAGGAAGAGAGTTCCTTAACCTGATAAGGGATATCTGAAACCAAGAACCAATGTCATACTTCATGGTGAGACAGTGGAGGCATTTCCATTTAAACCAGAAACCAGAGATGAATTCTTAGTGTCACTGTTGTTATTTAGCATTGTCTGAAAGTTCAGGCAAATACAATAAGCCAGGAAAATAAGAAGAATGACTATAGAAAGCGGAGATAAAATTATGGTTATATGATGACAGTATGATTAGACAAATCTAGGAAATCCAGGGCAACAACTAAATAATGTTTTGAATTAATAAGCAAGTTCATCAAAAGTGAATGGCTGCAGGATAAATAGGCAAGAACCAGTGACATTTCTATATAACAGCAATAAACACGTTAGAAGATATAATGGCAACTCAAACCATGAATTATCAAGGAATGTGTGACACCTAGGTGAAGCAAACCACACAATTTTACTGAGCAATAGAAAAGGAGATTTGAATAAGTGGAAGTGCATATTGTATTCTTAGATGGAAATACTGTAAAATCAAATGATCTTACTTTCCCCCTAACTAACAGTTCTGGTATAATTCCCATCGAAATCTATATGGGATTATCTGGTTGGCTGGACAAAGCCTAAATGTAAAAGAATAAAAAATATAAAAATGCCAAGAAAATTTTGAAAAGTAAGTGATGGAGTAAGAGGAATAGGATTTGCCTAGATATGAAATATTAAAATGTGTTATAATGGTATAAACACTGAAACAGCAAGGTACTGTACTGAGATTTAAAGGTCAAATCAAAGAACAGTCACAGGTACTTCTGAGACAGATCCTAAGATATGTGAATGTTCCAGGCAATGTGAATGGAAGAGCATGTGCCAAAGTCCTGGGGGAGAAAGGGATCAACATGTTGCAGAACTGAAGCCTAATGTCCCTGGGGTGTAAATAAGTTTAGTACACATTGAAACCAACTTTTTTTTTTTTTTGGAGTATAGTTGACACACAATGTTACATTAATTTCAAGTGTACAACATAGTGATTCCACAAGTCTAGGTTGTGCCCTGCTCACCCCAAGTGTAGCTGCCATCTGTCACTATCCAAAGCTATTACAGTACCACTGACTATATTCCCTGCACTGTACCTTTTATCCCCATGATGTAGTCATTTCATAACTGGAAGCCCGTGTTTCCCACCCCCCTTCACCCATTTTGCCCATCCCCAACCCTTTCCCTCTGGCAACCATCAGTTTATTCTCTGTGTTTACGGGTCTGAATCTGCTATTTGTTTGTTTATTTGTGTTTTGTTTTTTAGATTCCACATATAAGTGAAATCATATGGTATTTGTCTTTCTCTGTCTGACTTATTTCACTTAGTATAATACCCTCTAAGTCCACCCACAGCAAAATCTCACTCTTTTTTATAGCTAAGTAATATTCAGTGTGTGTGTGTGTGTGTGTGTGTGTGTGTGTGTGTGTACATGTGTCTGTACCACATCTTCTTTATCCATTTGCCTATTGATGGACACTTGGGTTACTTCTGTATCTTGGCTATTGTAAATAATGCTATAATGAAGATAGGGTGCATATATCTTTTCAAACTAGTGTTTTTGTTTTCTTTGGGTAAATACCCAATAGTGGAATTGCTGGATTATATGGTATTCCTATTTTTGCTTTTTTGTGGAACCGTCATACTGTTTTCCACAGTGGTTGCACCAATTGATATTCCTACCACCAGTGTCCAAGTGTTCCTTTTTTTCCATATCCTTGCTAACACTTGCAAAACAAACTTTTTAAAAATTTTTTGAGAGAGAGAGAGTGTGAATGGGGGTGGGGGGGGCAGGAGGAGAGAGAGAGGATCTTAAGCAGGCTCCACACTTAGCATGGAGCCCGACACAGGGTTTGATCTCAGGACCGTGAGATCACAACCAGAGCCAAAATCAAGAGTTGGACACTTTATCCACTGAGCCAACCAGGTGCCTCGTAGAACACACTTTTTTTTAAAGATTTTAGAGAGAGAGAAAGAGAAAAAGAGAGAGAGAGCATGAGCAGGGGGAGGGGCAGAGGGAGAGGGAGAAGCAGGCTCCCCAATAAGCAGGGAGCCCAATGTGGGGCTCCATCCCAGGACTCTGGGATCATGACCTGAACCGAAGGCAGATGCTTAACCAGCTGAGCCCCCCAGGTGCCCCGGAAGAAACTTTTTAAGAAAGCAATTTTCATATGCTTCTAAAATATGCAATTTTAAATATAAGGATAAAGAGTCTTTGACCCAATGATTCTTCCTCAAAGAATCCTAGAAAGGAGTAGTTAGAGGTACAGATCAGTTGAGACTAGAGGTTTTCCTTGAAACACTGTCAATAGTCACTTTGAAACTCAAAACAACATAAATGACCTGCCAAATGTCAATAAATTATGGCCCTTCCATAAAACGGAATTCTTTGAAACTATTAAAAAATGTGATTTGACCGAGCCAAATATGTTAAGTGAAAAACCAGGATTCAAAACCAAAATCACTGTACAATCCCACCTTCAATCAATGTGCACACATGCAAAATATCATAGAGAGAAATGTATCTAATTGTTAATAGTGATTACTTCTTAGATGATGGGCTTATAGATTTTTTATAGGTATAAAAGCTTTTAATTTTTCAACTTTTCTAATTAATTACCACAAAAATAGACATTAATAAACATAACATAAACATTAATAACTCATGTCCTTTCATGCCCTGCTCAACTATCACCTCTTCCATGAATTATTCATATTTCCCAATCAGAATTAATCTCCCCTCTTCCAAGCTCCCATAAACTGCCCGTGTCTCTTTGGAACTCTCTATATAACACTCCTGGCTGAGGTGCAGTTAAATGTATGCATGTTAGCTTAATTTAATTAAACCATTTGATTCTAGGCTTCTCAGGATTGCATGCCCTAACTAAGGACTTCCCGTGATGTACATTATGAGATTCCAGAGAGATGTCCGCAAGTACAGGGTCCTGTAAAGAAATACTTCAGCTTGGAGATTGAATGGCATGAGTGCAAGGCAAAGTCTGTCTTAGCAAGTGGGTGTTTTCTTGTGTATTACAGAGGGTGGGGCTCTGTAATATTTTGCTATTAATGTAGGTGGTGGTGTTTCTCGAGACACTCATTGAATGTAAGGCAACAGTATAAAGTAGTCATTAGGAATGAGACATTTAGGCACTAGACCCAGGAAAATTAGCAGTTTCCTTATGTATAAAATGGGGAGAGCACTATTACCCACCCATGGATAGTGGTGAGAATTAAAAAAGATGATACAAGTTTGCAGGGAAAATGTCTGGCCAACAACGAGCTATTATATAAGAAATATGCCACCAGAAGAACTCTATTAGTTACAACAGTCTGACTGGAACATCCCCGTCTTATCTTTGACATCATGAAGTCATACCTAGAGAGACTCCCTCTACCACCTCCTCTTGCTTCGACACAGTAAACCATCGTTTATCACCCATCTGGAGAGGGAGTGGTCGTGTTTTTGCAGGGTCAGCTGCATGAGCTTGAGACCCGTGCATCACACAGGGCCGGGGCAGAGAAGGGTTCACGCTTTGTTTCCTGCTCTACTGTCACCATCGTGACGTTTTTACTAATTTCGAACCAGGGGCTCTGCATTTTCATTTTGCACTGGGCGATGCCAGTGACGTAGCCCGCCCAGTAAGCTCTCCAGTGGGCAGGTTATGCTCCCCGGTGGACTGGTAGTTCCTAGATTCCCAACGCATTAGGGGCGTATGATTTGTCTACCTTCCCTCATGTGTAATAACAGCCTTTGCCCTAAAGGGGCAGCACCTGGGAGGTGGCCGATATGTTGATGTTTTGTTGCTCATCTTATGAGTCTGGGTTTAGATCTCCTCTCTTCTGCTTGTGCTATCTGCTACCTGATTTCTTCCTAAGAGTGGTCGCGATTCTTTTGCCATGGACACTAACTGTTGTTTGTTTTGCTTATTTTTTTTATACATTACGAAAAGCCACGTTGCTCCTGCCGCTGGTCGCATTTGTGCTTTCTAATCCTGATGCTCTGGACAACGTTCCACTGTCATTGCACTTAGATCTTCCTTCTCCTGCGAGGACTGTTTCAGAAGCTAGGCTGGAAAGGGCTTTCGAGGGAGTGCCCTCATGTGCAAACACAAGAGGGTCTCTTTGCATCGGGGCAGCTTGCCGAGTTGTTTTTCATTGCTTCTGAACACAGGGAGAGTGGACAGGAGGGATGCGGCTGGCCCATATTCCTGGCTTGCTCTGTGACTTGTCAGTTCTTGATTTACAGATTGATCTGGGCTGTCCCTCCTGGAAAGAAATCTGAGTCCGCCTGGTGCTTAATGGCTGTCCTACATCTAGGAAAGTCTCAAGAGCAACTAGTAGCTAGACGACTTGAACTTGGGTTGGAAATCAGATGCTGGTGCTCTTTTTATTGGACACTGAACATTCTTAGTAGATTCGGACCAGAAAAAGCACTGCAGACAGAGTCAAGAGCCTAATGTTGTCATTGACCAGCTGCTGGGAGATTATCTCTGGAACCTCAATTTTCTTACGTGGAAAGGGTGGTATTATTTTCTTCCCTTTCCCGATGTCGTAGGGCTATTGTGAGGATCAAATGGGATGGGGACAAGCCCTCCATAACCTGCAGAGCACTGCGAATGTGTAAGATCTGCACCCCATAACTCCTATTTTACGAATTGAGGCAGAGAATCAAAGTTTATTTCTATTTTCCATTCGGCATCCCTCCACCTCCTGATTTCGAGTGGACAGGAGTCTCTCGGCAGAGGGAATAGACTATGCTAAGGGCTAGAGGCGAAATGGAATCGTTCGTCGGGGCAACTACAAATCCTTTCGGAAGGCTAGGGTAGAGAAGAAGTGGAAGTGGAGAGTCTGTATTTGTTTCCTGAGGCTGCTCTAACAAACTACCACCAGCCAGGTGGCTGAAAACAACAGAAGGTTATTCTCTCACGGTCCTAGAGGCCGGAAGTCCAAAACCACAGTGTTGGTTGGCCGGGCTCCCTTTGCGGGCTCCAGGGGAGAATCTGTTCCTGCCTCTTCCCAGCTTCTGGGGGTTGCTGGCATTCCTTGGCTTGGGGCCACATCCCTCCAGTCTCTGCCTCTGTGAACATCTTTCCTCCTCCTCTGTGTGGTCAAATCGCCTTCTGCCCCTCCTCTTTTAAGGACACTTGTGATTGCATTTAGGGCTCCCCTAGATAATCTGGGGCTCCCCATCTCAAGATCCTTGACTCTATCACATCTGCAAAGACCCCTTTTTACTATATAAGGTAGCATCCACAGGTTCCAGAGATTGGGAAGCGGATACCTTTGAGGGGCCACCATGGTGCTTACCATCAGAGGTAGAGATGGAAGGATCTTGATCTGAGCCTTGCTCTGGAGTTTGGAATTTATCCTGAGTGCAATGGGGAGGCACTGGAGGCTTGTAAGGGCCTGAGGAGATGGGCTGAAGGATCCAGAATAGAGGTAGGAAGCCTTGTTGGAGAACTACTCCAGTCCGTGTGTGCATGCCTGGGCATTGGCGGTGGGGGGGGGGGCGCCCCCTCCTCAGACTACTCTGGAGAGTGTGTTTCTGTTGGCCAATCTTAAAGTCACACGTTATTCTGAGGGCCTCCTTGGCCTCTGGGTCCTCTGACCTCATCCACACCAGAGCCTTTGAACCTGAGGTCAAACATCCAAGGGACTGTGTTCTTCCATGGGGCACACCTGTTTTCATGTTCTCTTTCTTTCACTTGGAGAGAGATGAGAGCCCATGCAAGCTGGACCGACCAGTGCTGCAACATCTCACTCTGTCTCTGGAATATTTTTAATTTAATGAGCAACAATGTCTTAATAAAGCAACTTTGTTGGGATTTCAGTTATCAGGAAGCAACTGGGAGAAGGTTGGGGAAAATGGACTTTCCTTCCCATAGTGGGCGAAGTCCCAGATCCCAATTTACACCCAGACATCTGAGGCTCCCTTATGGTTGGGATGTAGGGTGAGGAAAGGCAGGGAGGCCCAAGCCTGAAGTTCTCTGATTTATTTAGTCTTCAAGTTTACCAGTAGCCTCATTTAATAGAGTCTTACCATATTCTTTATACGTATTAAACATAATTCCAGAGATCTTTGGTATTATGTGGTTTTATCTTTAGGGTTTATCCCACCGTCCCAAAGCATATATCCTAATACTGCAAGTAAAAATGAAATATTGTGCTCTTAAATTTCTGGTCTCAGCCACACAATATATTATCAGTAATAATCATAGTGAATATTTGTATCATTGAAAAATATGTTTACACATGGAACTTTGCGAATGCTGTGAAAAAAGTATTACACATATTGTCACACAGAACAACAAAATATGAAGGTGTCCTGTAATGTAGGGCTCAGCTCTTTACCCAGTTCTGTGAAGGCATAAGGTACGAGGGCTGCCCTTGTGGCCGGCAGCTTGAACTCTGCCTTTGCAGAGAGCTGGTGGTCTGCTTGTGCCCTCAGAACATTATACCGATGAGCCAGGAGGAGAGTGTTCTTGTTATTGTCTTGCTACTGTCCTTGTCCCTTCCATCGCGCAGACAGGTGCGTAATGAGCGGCTGAAAATTGTTCACATGCTTGCAGACGTCCTTTTGCATATGGCTGCAAGTCTGTTTCAGAGGAAGAGAGGGAGTCACTCTGGTAACTAATGAAAAAAAGAAAAGACAAGGACTGCTTTTTAGGCCCAGATAAAAATATGACTTAATAAAGTTCACACGATGAAATTAGATTTTCACGAAACTTCATCTACCCTTGATTTTGTTTCTTTATTGATGTTTGGCTGTTGAATCGTAAAACTCTTGGCTATCAGAAATACATGGAGTCACCTAGTCCTAGCCCTGGAAGAACTCTGCATTTTTAGCTAAAGTCCTCTACTTGGTCATCTTGTTCTCCTTGTATCAGAGAAAGAAAAAATATAGCCACCCCACCTCCTTCCCTTTAAATCAGCCCCCTGAGCTAACAGATGTGATCAGTTGTGCATGCAATTTTCCATATGTCATATGCTTTCCTACCCATTTAAAAACATATATAAATATATTTAGATTTACAAAAGCACATAGATATTTATTTATTTAACATATATTTACTTAATAATTAGTTAAACAAATTTTCATTGAATTGTTACGTGTATCCGGCACTGTTCTAGGTGCTGGGGATATAACATTGAACAAAACAAATAAAAACCCCTGTCCTCACTTACATTCTAGTGGAATTGTTATTGGCGTTTTTTTTGAAGAAAGTCTCAAGATCTGGAATAACTTTGGTTTAGGGGAATACATGAGATGAAGATGTGATCTATCCACTTTGGGGGGCTCACCTACCTTGGGTGGTCTTCGAGTTGGTCTTCCTATGACAGTTTTGAGTCGGGAGGAAGCTGCCAGAAGGAACATAGGGCCAAAGGGAAGGAACAGCTCAGTGCCTTGAACACTATCCTCTCTGCGAGGAGTGGGAAGATAAGGATATGAACTCCCCAGCAAAGGATTTGGTCTAATTGAGGCAATGAAATGTTTATGCACAGCTTCCAGAGGACTGCTGACAGGGCATGCAGAGAGGATGAGTTGAAGTTAGACTGGGTTCATCAATGAAGGATTCTGCAAGGCTCTGTTTGTTACAAACTTTGAAGAAGATGAAGAAATTTAAAAGTAGCAAAAAGAAAGAATGTTGTGTGCAAAAGAAATAGCAGTATTTACCCAAGTGTGTTTGCTTTATAAGCAAGGTGCCTTGACTAGCAGAGGTGAGCGTTTGGGGAGTAAGAGCAAATGAAGGGGTGGAGCATCTGCTGGACAGAGGGTTTTGTGTTGGCCCCTGAATCCCCCAGCTCTAACTTGGGTTTTGGCACATCATAGGTACTCAGATCATTGTTAAAAGAAAGAAAAGTGGGCTGGGAGTGGGGGTGAAGGGAGGAGCCTTACCGAGGGTCTGGACTATTGGATTCAAGAGTTTGAACTTGAATTAACCCATTCTAGGTGGCAGGATTATTGAACTATGACATCTATGGTGGCCTTCTTTTTTTTTTTTTTAAGATTTTATTTATTTATTTGACAGAGAGAGAGATAGCAAGAGCAGGAACACAAGCAGGGGGAGTGGGAGAGGGAGAAGTATGCTTCCCGCCAAGCAGGGAGCCCTGCCCAGGACCCTGGGATCATGACCTGCGCCGAAGGCAGATGCTTAATGACTGAGCCACCCAGGTGCCCTGTGGTGCCTGCTGAGCTCCTGAGAAATCTTCAAAAGTTTTCAAAAGTTGAATTGAGGACTTTGGACAAGCAGGCAAAAGGAGTGGACGTATTTAGGAAGTCTAAAATACCAGGGTTACCACCACAAGCCAAACAGCTCGGTAACGTCAAAACAGTCCTTCCTTCCTATTCTTCCTCCCTTCCTTCTTCAAATATTTATTAAGTAGTTACCACCAGGTGCCAAGCATGGGGAAAACAAAATGAAACACATCTTGGCCTCTGCCTTTGAAGAATTTGGCTTCTTAAGAAAACTGCTATACTCTCCTTGCTTCTGAATGACGTCATAGGGTAAATACATGAAAAAGCTCATTTTTAATAAGGAGTATCTACATCTGACCATCATATATCAGAAATAAGTGTTGATCTGAAAGAAAAAGCTTCTTCTACTGCATAATTGATTATTTCTGAAAAGCTGTGGTCAAATGCATAATCTTAAAATGAGTCATGTTTCCCTTGACATGCATTAGAACTTTGTCAGAGCTCTATTAATTAATCAGTTAAGGGACACCTGGCTGGCTCAGTTGGTTGAGCATCCGGTTCTTGATTTTGGCTCACGTCATGATCTCAGGATCCTAGAACTGAGCCCCCTGTCGGGCTCTGCATTCACCGAGGAGTCTGCTTGGGATTCTCTCTCTCCCTCTCCCCCTCTCCCTGCTCACACGCTCTCTCTCTCTAATAAATAAATCTTTAAAAAAATTAATCAGTTGATTGCCCATGGCCTTTGAGTCCGTTTCTTCCAGCTTTATTCTATTATCTTGTTCACCCTCTCTCTAGCCCTAATTGACACTCCAAGTAAATAACTAGATTATTTGGGAAGTTGCTATTTAAAGAAATATCTGTAAGGTGAAGTGGCATTTGGAGTGTGAGTAGTTACCCAATAATTTATCTGTGGTCAGGCAGCCCCTTTGTGAGTTTCTCTAGTGGTTTTGATGGTCTCTCTTGCTCTCGTATACCTCATGGAAATGACCAACTCTATTTCTCAAAATGCCTACTTTTTACATGGAAATCTCAGGCAAAACTTTCATTTAGAGCAATTGTTAGAACAAAGCTCCTTAGAGTTGCCTGAGGCTATAATTCTTCTTCTAAGGTGCTAGACACGTTGCAGGTGCACAATTCTGAAGATTCGGAGGGTTCTTCTTGCTTCTCCTGGCGGCATCCTTGGCCTATCATTGCCTTCTTTCTCCAGTGGAGGCTGGGAGTCTAAGCCATTATTCGCTCGAAGACATGGATGGCTTTATCTAAAGAAGGCCTTGCTTCTCTTACATTACAACATGCTCAGTCCCTTACAGTGGACTTTCCAGGCCAGTTTCCCAGCTGCACCTTCTTCAGACTTCTCTCTCCACTTAAATCTGATAATTCAGGGGAAAAGAAAAAGTAAGCCAAATTTTATGACTCTCTAATGGCCTTAAACATTTACTAAATATCAAAACAAACAAATTATTCCCTCCATAAACTGACAATCAATGTGCTCGTTAAGAAATCTGCAGCAAGACCAGGTAGTATATAAAAATAGACTCTCAAAACAGTTGTATCGCCATTTTAGAACATACTTGGAATTGGTGGGCGTATGCATTGGTGGGCAGAGAAGGAGCCACATTACACCATTTTGACCAGCCTATGTCATTTATTGGAAGCATCCAAATACAACCCGCCCCAAGCAGAGAGAAATAACTTTGGTGCATTTGTTGGGCCTGTTTGCAAATGTGTAGAGTAGACATACCTGAATCCTGACTTTCCTGCTTCTATCTGGCAATGGGCCTCTCCGCCCCTTCTTCGGGAGCTACTGTGTATATTTTTAAGAAGGTAGGATTGTGGATGATTCTTACTTTATTTTTTATGTCTTCTTCAAGAAAGAGAAAGAATAACATAATCCACCCCACATTTGTTTTTATTTATTTCCTTTTCTCTGCCTGGATACGAAAAGGTTGTGAGAAAGCTTACCTTAACAGAATTTAAGGGGAAATGAAATTTAAAATACAGTTAGCTCTTGAACAATGCAAGAGTTAGAGGTACTGACCCCCAGCCTAAAATCCACGTATAACTTTTGACCCCCCAAAACTTAATAGCCTACTGTGGACCAATAACATGAGCAGTTGATTAACACATATTTTGTATGTTATATGTATTATATACTGTATTCTTACAATAAAATGAGCTAGAGAAAAGAAAATGGTATTTAAAAAATCATAAGAGGGGTGCCTGGGTGGCTGAGGTTGTTAAGCATCTGCCTTCGGCTCAGGTCATGACCTCAGGGTCCTGGGATCGAGCCCCCCATCGGGCTCCCTGCTCGGTGGGGAGCCTGCTTCTCCCTCTCCTTCTACTGCCCCCCCTGCTTGTACTCTCTCACTCTCTCTGTAAAATAAATAAATAAATAAAATCTTTTTTAAAAAAAGAAAATCATAAGAGAAAGTATATCTACAGTACTGTACTGTACTTATCGAAAAAAATTCACTTATCAGTGGACCCATGTAGTTCAAATCTGTATTGTTCAAGGGTCAACTTCATTTGAAGAGGAAACAGGCAAAGATAAAATTCATTCATATTTTTCACAAATATTTATTGAGTGCCTACTGCGTGCCAGAATTGGGCTAGGCAGCAGGGATGCGGTAATGAAGCACACAGTTCTGCCTGCATGGGACTTAGAGTCTAAAGAGGAAGACAGGTATCTATCAAATGACCACACACACACACACATTCGCGCACTAAGATAAATGTTATGGGAGCAGAAGCACAAGAAATTGTGATCTAATTAACTCAAGGGAAGGAGGATGGATAGTATTAGCTTTCCCTGAAGCCTAAATAAAGATGAGCTGCTTCTGCTGAATATGGCAGCCACAAGCGGGGGAACAGTGGATGCCAAGGCCCCCAGGCCTCAGGGCTTGATGCCTTTCAGGAGCTAGAAAGTACCGGAGGATAGGAAGGCGAATGAGCACAGACGCTGGTTGGTGGGGGAGGGGGCACGGGGGGCACATCAGGCAGGAGCTTTGGAAGACCAATTATGCAATTATCGAGGGGTATCATCCGGAGAGTGATGTCTTAGATTTGTTTTTTGTTTTTCTTTTTTTTAGATTTTATTTATTTATTTGACACACACACACAGAGAGAAAGAGAGAGAGAGAGATCACAAACAGGGGGAGTGGCAGAAGGAGAGGGAGAAACAGGCTCCCACCTGAGCAGGGAACCCAAGGTGGGGCTCGATCCCAGGACCCTGGGATCATGATGTGAGCCGAAGGCAGACGCTTAACCGACTGAGCCACCCAGGCGTCCTAGATTTGTTTTTACAATGACAGCAGAAGAGAGGTAAAATGAGGTTGGGCTACAGTGAGTAAGGTTTCATATGTTTGATAACATGGTCACAACTTAGAGAGAGAAGAGAAGAAATGAGCCCAGCATTGGGCAGGGAGCTTACAGCAGAGCCTGGGGAAGGAAGCTTCCCCCAGTGCTCCTGAGAGGCCAAGGATGGCTGGGAATTCAAGTCCGGAATTTCCTCAATGGAGGTGACAGTGGTGGGTCCGTGACATTATTTTCTCAATCAAAGCACAGGAAACCAGGATTCACACAGCATGTTAGTAGCCGAGCAGACCATCCCCAGGCAAGAGATATTTTCACCAGGCTGCTTTTTATGCTTAAAATGATCAGTTCACATCATTTAAAATAGTCTTATAAAGAATTTAATAGCATGAATATTTTTCAAATATGTAACATCGTACGAAAAATTAAGTTACATAGCACTAGATACAAATAAGAGGTTATGGGGCGCCTGGGTGGCTCAGTCATTAAGTGTCTGCCTTCAGCTCAGGTCATGATCTCAGGGTCCTGGGGTCGAGCCCCGCATCGGGCTCCCTGCTCGGCAGGAAGCCTGCTTCTCCCTCTCCCACTCCCCCTGCTTGTGTTCCCTCTCTCGCTGTCTCTCTCTCTCTCTCTCTGTGTCAAATAAATAAATAAAATCTTTAAAAAAAAAAAAAAAAACAAGAGGTTATGTAACTACATTTCCCTATACTTCTATGTGTGTTTGCATAATACACACAGAAAAACACATGGAGGAGTATATATTAGAATATTCTTTTATCTGACTAGTGGGATTATGGATAGATTTTATTAACTTCTTTACAGTCATTGATATTTTCCAAATTTTCTACAAAAAGTGTATTATTTTTTACATTATTAAAAATGAGTTTAGGTTTTAAGTATTTTCCTGTCGGAAAAATTTTTCAGGAAATCTAAATATAGCCTAATCAAGTAAATCCTACGGCAAGGGCAGCACACACGTATATGCATTTTATTGTAGGAAACGCTGTTGAAACCTGAGCGTAGATGACACAAACATCCTGGCAAAATACAGTTTTAACCTGTAATTGAGCTGAAGTTGCTTATACACGAAGAAAGGACAAAGAAACAAGTTTTCATTGGTAAAGATGGATTTTGGAACTGTGCCTTGACGGGAGTGGGAAAGAACCCCAGACCAGGGTAGATGTGTCTGCAGCCATTCAGTTCTCTCCCCTCCCCTCCCCCCTGCCCTCCCCCCATGGAAAAAATGCTCCGGTGCTTGTGCATTTCTGTTTTCCTTCCCATCCTACACATAGCAACTGAGACAGAAGGGAAGGGCTGGGTTACTGGGAGAACCTAGGATGCCCTGGAAATTATAGGGGGAAATCATTTTGAAACTAGAGAACAAACAGGTAATCTTGGGCTACAGCTTGTCTATAATCACCTAATTTCTACCCCGTACTTCATTTCAGAAGACATCCTTATTACACAAGACCCACGTACCTAGAAGAGATGAAAATCTGCACCCACTTTCACGTTATGCAGTAAATCACTCTCTCACACACACACATATACACCCCAAATCCTCAAAAAGCTGTTTTTAAATATTTCAGATGTTTTTCCAAAGGAGGCAACGTTCCTTCCCAGCCCCAGGCACTGCTCCCAACCATATCCTTTTTAATCACTCTCACCGCACCATGACCTTGGCAGGAGCTCTCCTGGGGACTTAAAAAAGCCTTTCACAACTGGGATGGGTCCCTCTGCCCATTGACAGAAGGGTTGACCCAGAACAGAGGAGTTTCCATCTTGACTAGGGTATGATCGGCCTCTTTGCCAAGGGGCACTCCCCTCTAGACAGGTGGCTCAAAGGTCGGGTTGGATCCCCTTGAGAGCTGACAGGATGAGGCCCAGGGCCAGGCCTGGGCATTTAGATTCAGAAGCTAGTTTACCTCTGACTATGTTCTGATCTCTGGCTGCCCCTTACTTCCCACTCACTGGGTTTGGGGTTCTACATTTCTACTCTCAATTTTGTTACCTCTGGCACAATCATTTTCTTGTCTTAGTTTCAATTCCTTTTGTTAACACTGGTCTTGAATACCCTCCCCAGTAAAGTGTTAAGTTTGATAATGATGATGATGATGATGATGATCACTTTTTTTTTTAATTTATTTATTTGAGAGAGAGCAAGCTAGAGAGAGAGAGAGAGCATGAGTGGGAAAGAACCCCAGACCAGGGTAGATGGCACTTCTTGAGTGCTTTCTATGGACACATCATTAACTCTATTAGGGAATACAATTGTTATCCCATTCGTGTACAGAAGAGAAACAGATAAAGAGGTTAAGTAACTTGCTTACTTTAACATAGCTAGCACAATGCAGACCTAGTGTTCCAGCCAAGCATCTGACCCCAAGGATGCTGCTTTGTCAAAATGGTTCTTGGTAGCCCTGAATGGGGTGGGCAGGGCGTGCATGAGCAGGGATGGGAGTTAATGTGGAGACTGAGAAGTTAACAGCTAAGAATTTTGTCAGTGAGAGTAGAAAGAGTAGGAGGAATTACGTGGGAAGGATGGAGGGCTTGCTTTTTGATAGTAGAACCTCAAGCCTGTCTATTTGCAGAGGGGAGAGCCCTAGTAGAGAAGAATGTGAGGATCTGGGGCAGGGGTATTGATGAAGGGAGCTGTGAGCAAGCAGGAGAGAAGGAATTTAGGAGGAATCCGACTCTTGCTGAAGCTTCTTGAGTTGGCGTTCTGTAGCTTGTGATGCATTTGCTTTGTTCCATCCGGGAATGTTTCCCTTGGTCCCTCAGGCAGAGAAGCCCGTCACATCTCTGGCCAAGATGTGGGCTTGCCATCTCTTAATGATTATGGAGCATCCATTAATGAGCCCATATAAAAGTGCAGTCTATATCCAGCCATATACTTGCAGGAAATTTTCTGGTAAAATCTCATCGGAATGCCTTTGAAAAAATATATGAGGTAATTTATTGAATTGAGGGAAGATTCCTCATTCAGGAAAATAAAAGCTTTTCCTGGTAATACAACTTATTCCTGGGGCATTATGTGGGATTGGTTCTTCCCAGCCCTTATTCCCATGGAAATCTCTCGTCGTATGGGAAGTGGGGAGCTCTGCCCTCTGAGGTCCCATGATCTCAAATACAATGCTGAAGTGGCATGGCTGTCTTTGCTGTTAAACATGGGTTTTTTGCCCCTTCTGGAAGGTTCTTTTCCTGCTGGAGGTCAGCAAGCTGCAAGGTCTAGCAATGATTGATCCCAGCCCCGTGTGGCATTTTACAAAGCTGAGTAACAACAGTCTGAGCCCCTGCACAGTAAAAGTGGTTTTATGTTTCCGATGCTTGTCCTAAAGTAGCTTTAGAGGTCAGCATTAATCAATAAATCATTCTGATCATATGTATCCTCTCCGGGGTCCCATTAGCCAGTGGTGATGACTTAGTTGTCTCACCATCCGCTTCCTTAGACCAGAAGTCCTTGGGACCGCGAGTTCAAATCCCTGTTGAGCTGGGGTAGCTCTTGGCTCTTCTGAGGTAGATAAATTGAGCTTCGCAGAGTTTGCTGTACAGAGATTTCTGCAAAGCTCATCTGCTAGCCAGTGGCAGAATGGTATCTATGGCCCTTTTCTTTAAAAGGGAGACAATGCCTGATCCTCTCCTTGTACCTTTTCTTTTCATCCCACTGTCAAATAAGGCAGATCTACGGCTTCTGAGATGGCTGGCCTCATTTGATTCTTTAAAAAAGAATGTCACGCCACTGAGGGCTTTTGTCAATAATCCCACGCCCTTCACTGTGCGCAGACGCTGTGAAGGCTCAGGACGACGGTGGTTGCAAATCCAGTGATCCCCAAACTGCAGAAGATGATCGCACTCAGGACTTAATAAAGAATGGGACTGTTGTAAGCCCCCTTGAAAGACAGGAGCAGGCTTTCTACCACATTCTGCCATGTGTCGTCCCAGGGCAGGGCTGTAAATGAAGGTGTCAAGGTCCTGCCACCCAGATGCTCCCTATCAGGTGCTAACAGAGATTCCTGCTATTTTTTTTTCTCCGTGTGGCTTGTGACGGGTGAGATTATCAGGATGAGAGTAACATTTGTGCCTTATTGTCCTTCTGTCGCCTGGAAGGCACACGATAGAGAAAGAGAGACCTGCAGGCCCAGGGACCTTGCTCACACTGCGTATTTATACACACACACATTCGTGCAATGTTAGAAAATGCAGCTGACTATGAGTTTTAGTTGGGTACGGTTACAACTAAAATTGGAGTCCAAAAGTATCAGAAATACTCCCCCAATTGAGACGCTCAGCATCCTTTAAAAAAAAAACCCTAAACAGTACGTGATTAATCCTCTTCTGAGAATCCCTGGGAAGTCAACCAAGGGTCAATATTATCTTCTGGGCTTGTGCATGGAGAAGGAGCCCCCGGATGGTCGTTAGGAACTGACCATGGTAATCGTTTATGTCACTGGGCTGGAAATGGCATGAGAACTATTTGATCCCCGAAGCCCTTGCCTGTCATCCTGGCCGCTGGAGAGGGACGTGAGCAAAGTCTGGGGCCGCAGTTCTGTTCGGGAGCCCAAGCCTCTCTCCCCTTGTCCTTGTACCGAGGAGTCTCTCGATCCTGTTGTCAGAGCCCCCCGGGGAGGTGGCGGGTGAGCGGGCAGTGAGAGATCCAAGCTCGGGAGATCTAGCTTCTCCGTGGCTGGGCTGCCTGAGGTTCCCCAGGTCACTCGGTGAGATGCTGCCCATGTGGCAATCGGTTCCTAGGTCCCCTGACTCCGCGTCCTCCTTTCTATCCAATTAGACCATGCAGCCTCTCCCCGCCAAGGAGACACACTCAGGACACTTTAATTTCAGAGTTTGATTCGATGTCCATTTTTTAGCTATTTGCTACAACATTCTGGGAAAGTAAGGCTTGAATTTCCTACAATCCAAATCATTTTCTAGTTTACTTATAAGTGATTCTGAAACAGTTGGCCCTGGAAAGCTGACAACTTGATAAAATGTATCTTTCAAATCAACCCAGTGCTGCCTTTATATATAGTTAAATCATCCAAATCCAGGGTGCCGAGTTAAGAAACGGAGATCTTCTGTTCTCAGGCTGCCTGTCACTTTGGGTAAGGAAACACACAGAGTTATGCTCACTTATGCTTACTCAAGTGTGGTCTCGTGGGAAAGAAATAAGCACTGGCTTTTGGCAGGTTTATCTGCTTTTAGCCAATAAGAAATGGTTTCTGCAGTGATGTGCATTGGACAAAGGTGGTTTGGGGAGACTTAGTGTCAAAAGCAGCAGCTGATATAATGTTGATGGAGAAAAAGGTTTTATATATTTATTTATTTATTATTATTAAGGTTACAGGTGGAAGAACGATCCCGAGCTTTCAACACCAATGATGGCAGTTTCTATCGCTTTTAAAAAATAAATTGATCTGTACTTGAACTGATATGACATCTATTCATGACACCAAGCGGAGACTGATGTGAGATACCTCGCACTACCCAGCACCAACCAAGGTGCCCAGACACGGCGGCTTCTCTCATTTTGCTACAACACGATTGCATCCCATCATTTGGGACAAAGGGGGCCAAGAGTGTGAAAAAATGAAGAGTCATTTCAAAACATTGCAGATTTCAACAGATGCGTTGTGATGCATTTCTATTTCAAGGTGAATCAGGGAAATGAAATCAGTCTTCATACCACCCCCGTACTTGAGAATTAATTTAAACATTAATTAAAAAAGGGTACAGGTAAAGTGTAGTGATTCAGCTGATGGTCTTTAGATTTCAATAGCCCGAGTAAAAGTGTGGTGCTACTTGCTCAGTTTTCTTCCTTCATTTTTGTATGGAGCTTGTTTTTCTAATGAGTAAGAGTGTTAACGGTCCGTAGGCAAGTGCCTGAGCGTCCTGGCAAGGGGCTGCAGTACCACGATTGGCCGCTGGGGCAAAGAGGCGGCATTTGACAAATGCATTCAGCCGGGTTGCCGGGAGGGCAGGGACCAGATGGGTATCCTTTCTCCGGATGGTAAGGAGAAGTGAAAGCTAATTTAATATTCTCTGCCATATATAATGTCAGAGCCTGGGCTTCTGAGAAGGGTAGACCTGGGTTTGCCTCCTGCTTCTACAGTCCCTTACAACCTTGGTCTATAAGCTCTCTTGGCCCCAGAATAATAATGCCCACGTGGGCCTCTTGTACAGTTAAACGAGCTAAGGTAGATACAGTTCTTTGCTTACTTACTGGCATAATAAGTGCCCACCAAACAGCGCCTGTTACTGTTATGTGCTTTTTTATGTGTCTGATCATTATGTCTCAGTTCATGAACACGTAAGGTCCTTAAGGGCAAGGCCTAGGTCATGGTCTCTTCTAAAGAACTTTGATACGTTTGAGAACAGACAATACACTTTTTAATTATTTGGATTCAAAATTGCCCCGTGGGTAGAGCCACTTCCAAGTGTTGACAGACCCTGAGTGCAATGCGAATTCCTGTCCTTCTTTCGTGCAGAGGTTCTGTGGGTGAGGTCGAGGCCCCCTGGCTAAGTTGAAATGGAGATAGCATTTGAGGAGGAGAATAATACCTCCGCAGCAAGGGATGTGCTGCTAAGTGTCCTGTTTCAGGGCACGGTGATCATACCCATCTGTTTGCTGCTAATCTAGCGAGAACCAGAACACTGGAGAGACCAGCTGTGTTTCTAGAGCGATCCCAGGGCACAGAAATAGGACAATATTTCAACACGCCTCATCTAACCGATGCTGTGTGCTGATTCATGCTTCCAGGTTGTAGGAAAATTGGATTTGTGTAAAGGAGGTGGACCTGTTGGATAAAATGACTCCAGTACACGGGTCCAAAAAAACAAAACAAAACAACCCATACCTGAAGGATCCTCTTCATAAAGTCAGGTTTAGCAGTGACTCTCCCAGATGACCGATGCAATGCAGAGAGTAATAAAGCAACCTCATCCCCAAAGCAGATGAAGCAAGATCAGACTGAAGATAAAGCATTTGGGGGTTTGAAGGGAACTGAGCAACTTTAGAAAGGAATGATAATTCTAAACCAATATTTCTCTTGCATTTATTGATTTTTTTTTTTTGAGGAGTTCAGTACTAGAGGTTTCCTCTTTTTTTTTTCTTTTCCTTTTTTTCCCCCTTTTCTTTTGTGAGCTAGAGTAAATTTTGTGGTAGGAAGGAGCAGAAGGGGAGGTTTGGAAAGAACATCAAGTATCTTTTTCACTATACCTGGAATGTTTTGCTTTCCAAAGGTCTAAGAAAGTGACAAAAAGTGGTTTTCATGTTGGGGAAGAGAAGGAAGAGAATAGGAGGGTGATTTTTTTTGAAGGCATTCCTGAAAGAGTATAATATTCACTCAGAAGAACTTAACTTGCAAATAATAAGCTCTAATATGGCAAATACCTTCAAAAAACTTTGCTAGCAGATTTAAATCAAGAGTATTCTGTAATATTTATCTTAAACTGGTTTCATGCTTACTGTTACATTTTAAATTTGAGGCCACTCCATGTTGTGTCAGAGAATAAATAAAGGACAAACACCCAATTGTATAATTCACATTATAATTCAATGCTCTTAATCTTTGTCCCCTAAGCTTTCTGAAAGGAAGACAGGCTTGAGAGAACACAGTTCATTTTAAAGGTTAGCCTATTATTTAATTTTTACTCTGAAAATTTAATTTATATATTTAAGATAAAATGTGTAAATAACAATATGGCAAACACCAGGCTACCAACCACTCAGATTAAACAATATAACGCTGCCTACAGTTGAAGCCCCTGAGTACCCTTCCTTGAACAAATTTCCTTCTCTCCTAAAATGTAACACCTAAGGGCGCCTGGATGGCTCAGTCATTTAAGTGTCCAACTCCTGGTTTTGGCTCAGGCCCTGATCTCGGGGTCATGAGATCGAGCCCCGGGTCATGCTCTGCACTCTGCGTGGAGTCTGCTTTGGATTCTCTCTCCTTCTTCCTCTGCCTCTCTCCCGCCCAACTCATGCTCTCTCTCGCTTTCAAATAAATAAATAAAATCTTTTTTAAAAAAGAAAAATAAATAAAATATGACACCTATCTTGCATCTGGTAGGTCATATTATTTTTCATATCAAATAACTATTCAACTTTTTTCCAAAAATGCATATCAAGTATCCATTTGGGCTGATAGGGACACAATGACCTAAGGAAATGTCTGTATCTCATCTAAATCACCAAGTCAAATCCCGATTGTGAGTTTCTTGCCTAGCGCGGCACATAGCACAAATAACAGCATGTTTTATAGGCTGTGGCCGAGATTCCTGGATTATGGTATGATAGCTAGACACGCATTTTGCAAAAGGCCAGCTTAACCACAGAGTCCCATCTTTTAGTTAGCTGAGTGATCATGAAAGAATTGGCAAGTGTTCATCGACTTTTGAGGCTTTTCTATTATTCACTACTTATTTTGCAGTTTCCTGTGATTCTGCCCTCCTAGCCCTGTCACTAGTCTTCATCATAGCCGCAGATGCCCAGGACTGTGCTTGTGATGAACTGGGATAATAAATTAAAAGGGTTTGCAAAACTGTACAGCACAAGACAAATGTCGTTGTAATCGCTCTGTTACTGAGAAAGAAGCCAGAGGTTCCGGAGGTGCCAGTTAAAGGAAAAAAGAACAAAATCTTAGAGTGGGCTTTGCAAACTATAGTTATTACACATGAAGGACTTCGTCTTAGATTTTTAGAGCTTTATAGCTGGAAGGAATCTTCAAGACAGTCCAGTTCATCCCATTCATTTAAAGATGCGAATCTCAATAGAGAAGTTATATAACCTGCTCCAAACATTCAGGATCCTTCAAGAAGATTCAGGATGGAAACCAGCCCTCCCCACGCTTCCTCCAAGGCTCTTCTCTCTTCCCTGCTTTCCTCTGGGAAGGGATATCTAGCTGGGGAGGGATATCTAGAATTTAACCATGGGCCACGTAGGTACAAACACCTTGACCTGATTTCAAAATAATGCTTCTGTGTCCCCTGGCTAGGCGGCCCTAAACAGAACGGCTTTCTTCCTCATCAGACCTTGTAAATACATCACATTTTCCAGGTAGGGTTTTCTTTGTTTCTACTTCAGAGAATGTGGTCTCTCTCATCCTAGTCACCACCAGGTATGTCCTTAGAACTTCTTTGAATTTATTGTAATCTGTGAATATTGTGTTTTACAGCTTGTAAATTAAATATAGAATTGCATACCGAGGCAGAGCACAGAGTGTTAAAAATGTTCAATTCCAGTGGGGGAACCAGCAAGCGGGTAAGGCCTGCTGCATATAATGTTAATATTACATTAAGTACTACGTTATTGCACGAGATACTTATTGTTAATGTCTGTAGGGAGGACCCATTCCAAAGATTTCAATTTCAATAAACAGATTATGCAGTTCCACCATATACAATTAGGGAGGTGGTAATGAAATGGTTATAAAGTCCCTGGTGGGCCTGTCATCTTTTTTTTTAATTTTGTAAATAACATCAGAAGCACTAGAGGGAAGTGCTTATGCATTTATTTATTATTGATTTTTTAAAAATACATTTAACATTACTAGTTATTGTAAATCCAGTCTCCGTGAGTTGAAGATAAGCTGTTTCTACATTATTAAATGTTGAACATACAGGGAATTGTGAAGTGGTATCCTTCATATAAATATATTAAATATTAATGAACAATGATTGCAAGAAATTAATTTGAAGCTACATTTACTCGGCAAATAAAACCTTTTCAAGGTTTTACCCTATTGTTGCACAAAATGCACATTGTAAACATCCCTTTGGTGAATGGTTTATGTGATGGCAAGTGATTTTATTCTGCAGCCGGATCCTGAACGGCCGCAAAAAATCGAGTTGGATTAAACATGCACTGTTTTAACGGGCAGCAAATTGTTGGAGGGGTGACTTCAGTAAGCTCCCAAACTTTGAGGTATCCCTAAATAGTTAACTGCTCTTCCTTCTCGGGACTATAATAAAGCAGGAAAAATGAATGCCGGATGGTTAGCAGCCAATTTTTCTCCTTGGAGTAAGATGCTTAATACAGTAGATAAACATTCAGGATGCCAGCCATTCACGCTGAGGGGCAGGGGTTGGAAGCAAGCTGCCTGGATTCCATTTTTCCAACTTTAGCCAGTTGTGTAACTTCTCTGAACTTCTGTATCTTCATCTGTAGGATGAGAGTAATGATAATATATTCCTCCGGGGGTGGTAGGGAGATGAAAGGACCAGCACCCAGTAAGCATTAAACAAAGTACACTGCTCATGGTGCTCAATAATTGTTAGCTCTTTTTAAAAGTGTTTTTCATTCACTCCAGGGTATTAGGAAGTAATAATAAAAATTAATAAAATAAAAATTTTAATAATAAAAATTAAATTAAGTCATAGTAAGGAATTATTAAATATGCCATCTGGCAGGACTGAGGATACAGTGATAAATACTAGTCCTCAAGTTTCATGGATTTTGCTGAGGGAGTTTAGATGCCCTCTGCCGCTGCTTTTATGGGGTTATTATGTTCTTGTAGGCTTCCTCTTATCTTTCTTATTTTATTTTATTTTATTTATTTGTTTGTTTATTTGAAGGACAGTGACACACAATGTTACATTAGTTTCAGGTGTCCAACGCAGTGATTCGACACCTCTGTGCGTTATGCTGTGTGACCATCAGCCACCATGCAACACTATTCTGGTACCACTGACCATATTCCCGAAGCCACGCCTTTTGTCCCCAGGCTGGCTCCCATCCTTCACTGGCACTTTATAATTACTCAAGGATGTAACAGCCACTTTTCTTTCTCTTTTTCTCCCCCAAGCTGGTCTTCAGTGCTCTTCCAAAGAGTGCTATTGGACAGAAAGCCGCCCCCCCCAAAGCCTCAGCTCTGTAGAGCACCTGAATATAATTAAGCCACTCAGAATGTATTGTCCAGAGACTCACTCTTTTATAGCCTTGCCTATCATTTTTAATTTCTATATAGTCTTCTCTGAAGGTTGAATTTGTATGTGCTTTTCTATTGGGTAAACACAGAAGCATAGAGCTCCATCTGAATAATTATTGCAGACCTACTCTGTGCATGGTACTTCAAGAAAAAAATGCATAGAACACGTATTGAAATGGGTGTTATATTAGGTACTGCAGCAGGAAGAGGTAACAAAAGAAAGGTGGTAGATGAGAAATAGATAAGATAGGAGGAAGGGAAGGAAGGAAGGGAAGGACAGACAGAGGGAGAAAACAAGGCAAATGTACTGTTATGCAGAGTTGAATTTGGGAATTTGGGAATGAGAAAAATGAGAGAGAGGGGTTGGGGAGGGGAGGAGAGGAAAGGGGAAGGGAGGGGAGAGGAGGGGAGGGGAGGGGAGAGGAGGAAAGAGAAAAGAAAAGAATCTATTTAAACTTGTCAAAAATGAGAGAGGACCAGTGGTTCCCAACCAGAAAGACATGCCTTCTCGGAATCTTAGGAGGACATGCACAGTTTAAACAAGCCAACTCTCCACCTGAGATTCTTACATAACATGAGAGGGCTGCCATCCTGACTGAGTGTCTCTGAAGGTGTGGACAGGAGTGGAATCAGTAAGGGACACTGGGGAATAGGAGTTGGGGAGCTATCAGGAGACCCTGGAGAAGACAATGTCCCAAAAGTTGAGAGAGTGTTTCTAAAAGAGGATGGAGCTACTGTAGAGTACGTGTTATAGCTCTAACACACGGTAAACACTTAATAAATGCTAGTTATTAAAATCACTCATAAATCCTGTATGGAACATCCAGTAAGGTGAAAAGTAAGAAGAGGCAAGTGGATTTTATGATTTCCATAAACTGGCGGTGGAAGGCTTATTCTAGAGCTTAGGGAACAGGCTAAGAGAAAAGTCACTCCATCCCTCCTTCATGACTCTTCTGATTCCTTCCACTTTAGTATCTCCAAATGGTCTCTTGGCTTGGAGTCTCTGCTCTAAGCCATAGCTCAGAATCCTTCAGTGTCCCTGTTCCCTGTCCCCACTACTCCATGACCCACTCCTCAGTCATCTACAAGAGGGGGCCGATCTGTGTTCTGCTAATGGGACACTGCTTTTTTGAACCCGATATTTATCTCAAACTGGGCTTATGTCTTCTCACTTCTGGATCCCTGCTCAAGCCCGTTCTCCTCTCTGTTCATTGAAATCCTGCCCATAAGCTCTATGTAAACATCAGCATCCTTCCTGAAGACTGTGCTAAGTGATTCTTTGGAACTGGGTTCTTCATACAAGTTAGAATATTATACATGTTCTGAAAGCATATGTAATATTCTAACTTGTATGATAGTTGTGGAATTGGAAATGTCTCCTTGCCAGAGGTAAGCCCCTCGGAAGGGCTGGCAACTGGAGTGTTGTAAGTTCCCAGAGAATAACCTTTGTGAGATAATTGTTGAGAAAGAACATTCCCCCTTTTTGTGCCTCCTTGAGTACCCAACACACTGTCTCGCATGTGACAGTTACTTGTTAAATGGATGTTGAATTGAACTCACGGCGATCACGGACATCTTCCATTAATCCTTAGGTCTTCACACTTTGTGCACAAAGTGGAAATAAATTATGTTGAAAATTCTGGGTCAGACTATTGGAGCTGCAAGGGCTTGGCAGAGGAACAAACGTTAAAGAGGGGATTCACCACATCCTGGTTATCTGTTCTCGTCTGCCACATATTCTGGTCACCATATTTTCCTAAGCACAGTCTCTTTGACTCTTTTCCTCCTTTTCCTCTTTCTTTCCTGTGCTGAGATTTATCGTCACAAATCTCTTGATAGGGAGATGGCTTAATACCTTACACTTCATGAAGTCCTTTATCTTTTCAAAAGCATATCACCTGCATCTCATTGAAATGGATACGCTACTTGAGTCATCTCCGTCTGCCTTGAGTATATTTCTTTGTGCTCACTGGTCTCATTTCTGCAAAGGTCAGTAGAATTGTAGTACTAAAATTTAGTATTTCGCCAGTTTTCAATCTGCCAAAGACAGCTGTATGACAGACATGTTGGCATAGGTATTAACCCTGCCAGACAGATCCATATCGGTATCTTTGTTTTATAGGTGAAACAAAGGAGCCCAGAGAGGTCAAGCGATTTTGTCAAGGTAGCTGGCTGCAGAATGGCCCGTGTAAACTGATGAGGTGTCCTTCAAGGCCTGAGAGCAAAGCCATGTAGGTGTCACTTGGTTCCTGGTCCCATTGGTCAGGGACAGTGCCTCATCGCCCCCCAACTTCATGATATAAAAGCACGACCATGGACGTTAGGGACTATTAGGGAAAAAGTGATGAAGAAGAGGGGAAAAGGTAAATGGATCACACATGAGAGGAAATAGACTGCCCTGCCCCAACATAAGTCCATTTTGCTGTGGTATTTGGGATAAGAATTTGGTGTCTTTTTATGCATCAGTATCCCATGTGGTGTGCTGGTCATCTTCCCCAATGTTCATTTAACCTGCATGGTGTAGTAATGCTGTCCTTTAATCAGAAAACATGCACCTGATCCACCATTCATCATGATAGAGGCTTTGGGTAGTTTTTTTCTGTTTGTGGGGATTCCTTTCCGCTGATCCACCTATACCCTCTCATGGAGTTTCCATGGCGACCAGGATACATTATTATAAGACACAAGGTTAGGGGTTATGGGTAGAGTCTGTGGCTGTAGAACATGAAAAAGCTAAGTGTGTGTAGCAAGAGAAACTTGGTAAGTGCAACCACGTAATATTATGGAAATGGCACAGGGAGGGGGAGACGTGAGGACTTAGTGCAAGTAAGACTTAGTGAGGAGCATTTAAAGTAATTAGGGCACTTTCTTTTCTTTTCTTTTCCTTCCTTTCCTTCCTTCCTTCCTTCCCTTTTTCTTTTCTTTCTTTCTTTTTTTAAAATTTTTGTTTCTTAAAACGGATGCTCTACAGAAGAGTGGTACATGTCCACTAACCAGGCCTGATTGCATGCCAACCTGACAGTGTTTTATTTCTGGTAGTCCTAATTTCCCCCCAGACTCAGATAGTCTCCATTTAGCAATTCAGATAAATCCCCATGATGCAAGCTGCTCTCAGTCCTATGGTGCTGTGTTTCTCAAAGTGTGTTCCATGGAGTACCACCTCAGCAGAATTTTCACAGGTATCAAGCAAAACTATAGTTCTGGGGTCGGAGGAGTTTAGTAGACACTAAATTAAGCAGTCTGGCCTTCTCAGAGCCAGTATGTCATCCTGCTGGTGAATTTCTAAGGTGGGGGAGGGGTAGTATTCAGTGTTTCCTAGCCTTCTCAATAAATAAGACACTCTTCCCTAGAACATACATTATGATCTTTCGAGACGTGAAGACAGGGCGTCAATACTGTTTTGCGGGCACCACCTGTGACATCGTTCATTGTATCAGCCCAGGAAAGGTGGGACCTAGTAACCGCGTGTCTCTCCTGTTTCCCCACACGCCCTGGAGGGGCTGTATGCTGCCGTGCCAGCACCTTGGTCGGCTTTCAGAGAGCTGGCTTGTGACGCTTTGCCAGTATGACTTTAACTCTTACGTTCCCTTCGGAGACCATTATAAAGGCAGCATGTCAGAGAGGGTGGGGTCAAATAAATGCTGACTGGGGCGAAATGAGTATCAAGCCCGGGTCCATTAGAGGATTTCTGAGAAGCTCCCAAGAAGCATGTCTAAACCCTCAGTATCGATTTAAAGGAGCCGCTTTGATCCCCCTGCTTGATTCTCTAGCGGACACAGCAGGCTACCCCCTGGAGCTGACTGGTGTCATGGAGAAGTTTCTAGAGCACGCGGTGGTGGAAGAGACAGCACGGAGAACCAGGCATGGCGCTCAGGCGCCGTATGGAGTGGGAGGGTTGCGGAGCGAGATGCGGGGTCTAGTCCTTGCGTCGATGCCTTCCGTGCCAGGTGACTTTAAACAAGTCCCCTAAAGCCTCTCCTGGCCTCAGTTTCCTCTTTCACATACGACTGTGTGCTGGTTAGGGTTGATGGGAGGAAAGTTAATGGAACTTAGGGCCCGAGGGGACCTTCGAGATCGTGTTTGTTCCCTGTTCTATGCCGGTTCATATGAGAGAATGCAGAGACTGACTTGCCAAAGTAGAGGTGAGTTGATAACGCAGCCATTTCTAAGCCTTGGCAAAATGCTGAGCGCCGTCTAAGTGCTTTACATGTTATTGAGCTTAATTTTCTCTAACATTGCCAGGAGGGAATTGGTAGCCTTACTTTGCAAATGAGAAAGTTGAGGGTCACAGAACTTGGGTCACTTGTCCAAGTCCATAAGGCGGCACCGTCAGTGATAGATTTGACTGAACCCCTTCTGTTGGGCTCAGAGCATATTCTCCCTCACTTCCCTGCTCTCCAATTTCCTTACCGCCCCGCCTCCCTGGCCCCACCGCATTGCCTATAACTGTGGTACTTGCCTTTTGTTTTTTTTATGTTCTTGCCCCATATTATTAGACTAGAGTTTTTAGGGTTCTGCAATTGAAAAATGCAATTCCCATTTAAAAAAAAAAACAAAAAAAAAGAAAGAACAAACCAAAACTAAAAGAAAACAACCCGCCTACAATGATCACTCTATCTCCCTGGCAGATTGTATTGCCCTCTTGTAAGTGCTGCCCTGTGCCCAAACGACGCTCTCTCTTCTGGATGTGTATCGTTCTAGCACATTCTGTTAGATAGGAATTCTGTTTTTAAGTTTTATCTGCTGCCTCTTACTTGCAACTATCCCATTCTATTTTATATCTTTCAACTTCTCTGCTCCCAGTTCTGTCTAATGGACATCATAGTAAATATCTCTTCAGCTGTAGGACAAGTAAATGATATCCATTCATCAAAATTTCGTGGCCCACCCTGCTAGGGTTCACAGCTCACGCATAGACTGGTATAGATTAAAGGCCAAGTTCCTGAACCCTGGTTGGGCACTCTTCGTATCATACATGTGCTGGAATCTACATACCTTATTAGTTTCTCCTCTGCACCAGAAAGATTATTTTCTTCGTGTATCTCTAGCACTAATATCATGCTCCTGTATTATTTATGAATTTTAAAAAGGCTTTTTAATAATAACAATTATTATAATAATATTTAATAATAATTTAATTTAATAATAATATATATCTGGACCGTGGGACTCCCATCTGTCTGACTGTCCCCAGACTATCTCCACCTGGATACTCCAAAGACACCTCAAACTCAATATGCCTGTGATTTTTCTGCTCCACTTCCTTTGCCTTCTGTTGATTTTGTGCAACATATACCTGGTACCGCAATCTTAGAGGACGATTAATCTGATCCATCATTTTACATCTCCTACCTACTTTGTTAACTCCTCCCCTGTGGTAACCTCAAACATGTGGAGAGATGAAGCATATTCCCCAGCCCCAATTCAACCACAAGCAGAAGCTTCTCTAACTTAGTAGCTCCTAATTTTTCATATTAAAATGAGGTGAGAGGGAGTTATTACTCAATTCTCCTGAGCATCTCCCATGTGTACAGAAAGTATGCATATTATTAAATGTGTTTGTTTTTCTCCTGTTAAAAAAATAATAATAACAGGACATGAGAGCCAGGCAGATGATTGGTGTCAAATTGAGACCTCAGGAATGAGAAACAGTCGTGTCCGTGTTTCCCAGCCCGGGATGGAGGATGTTGGAGGGGATTCTGTATAAATGATTCATAAACTGCCCCATGCCTAGCATAGGCGCTTCCCAGAACCTTGTGCTTGAATTTTACCACTTAGAAATACTGAGTTCACTGAAGAAAAAAAAAAAAAAACCTGCTAAGTCAGAAAATGATGATAGTCCTGAGAAATACATACAACTTGCAGGCCATTGCCTCTTCCCATCATGCAAAGAATTCCTGGTATTAGCGATTATGCAGTGTGAAAATTTTGTTCAGGATCTTTAAAAAAATTCAGGAACCCCTCCCCCACTGCACAAAATATATAATTGGGTACAGAGAGGGCTAGAAAATCAATTACTTGAAGGTTCCCTTGTACTAGAAATATGTTCAACTCCCAAACTTCCTTACTCTTTGCCCTCAGCCCCAACTGAAGACTATACCAGGGAATGTATTTCCACTAAAATATGGAAGATTAAAGTTAGATCAGTTATAAAATCAATTGCCTAAAACATTTTACTTGACTCCCTGGATCCCTAGAGACTCTGAAGCAATAGTGGCAGGTCATTAACCATTTTTATTGTTTCAAAAACCAAATAAGAATTTGCAGATTTACTCATAGTAAGCACCTGGAAAATCAGATTTCTTTTATTAGGCCAAAATTATATTACCTTTGTAGAAATATGCTAATCTGTAACTCTAAAGGACAGTTATATGTGTGTGTGTGTGTGTGTGTGTGTGTGTTTAGAGAGAGAGAGAGAGAGAGAGAGTGCTCGGGGGTGGGGAGGGACAGAGGGAGATGGAGAGAGAGAATCTCAAGCAGGCACCACACCCAGCGTGGAGCACCACACGGGGCTCGAGCTCACAACCCTGAGATCATTACCTGAGCCGAAATCCAGAGTTGGACGCCTAACTGACAGAGCCACCCAGGTGCCCTTCATATGCATTTTGTAAATCAAAATGAGATGAAGATATTATTATGGTTAAGTAAGTGCAGTTTATTTGGTGTAAAAGTTTTCTAAGACCTGGATGCCTTTGAGAAAAAGTTAGTCAAGCTCTTGATGGTGGAAAAACCTGAGAACCTAAGAGAAAGAAGAGGGAGAAAAAACGGAGTTCTTCAAATAGGGGATCTAGGTGAATAAAGATCCAAAGGCAAAAAAAAAAAAAAGTTAATAATTAGCCAATAAATATAATGAAAATCAGGAACTGATCAACCTCAAGGAGTAAAACTTTTCTCAGTCCCAGCTCACAAGTGTTGCAGATCTGAGGTGAGATGTCGTGGTTTGTGATTAGTAACCACAGACCCAAAGAACATCTCCCCATCCATTCCCCACCCCTTCAGGATTGCTCGTGTCAACTCTCTGTTCCTGATATATCTCTGTCATATCTCTGTCATTGCACCTAACCACAAATATCTCTTTGTGTTTCTCTCATCCACCAGACTGTGTCATATCTCTTGACATTTTCAGTACCCAGCATAGTGTCAAAGACAAATGAGGTATTTCATGCATGTTGGTAGAATTAATTAAAAAATGAATGAGCCTTGCTGCCAAAACCTAGGATATTTTATAATTTTAGGTCCCATTTTTCCAAACTAGTATTCTACAGACAGTGATTTGGTTTGTTGGTTCCACAATTAAAAGTAACTTTGTAGAATGCTATATACCATCATCCCTTATAGATGTTCATTTTACATATTAGAAGTAGCTGGACATTCTCACCAAGATAAACTTGACTTGACTTGGTATTTCCCAAACTCATTTGATCATGGAAACTTTATTTTCCCACTAAATTATAGTTCCCCGAGAATTAATGTTCTGCAAGACACTAAGAACCAGTTTTTTGGAGAAAGAAGATGTACTTAGGAAGAGATACAGTAGACTTTCATTTTTGTCAGAGCCCAAGGTCAGTCTATCACCTGTGAAAGCTGGATCATATCTCTAGTGATTGGAAAAATCACACCCCAAGGGAACTGGGACCTTGTCCCTACCTGCTCCCATTCCTGGGCTCTCTGGAGCTTTTTCCTTCCCCTACGATCCTTGTTTACCCTAATTGATTTTGTTCATGGCTGATGAACTATTAAACCTACCTGTGGAATGCAAGGTTGGAATGCTCAACTTGGAAAGAGACTTTCTGGAGGATAAAAGAGACATTTCTCTGACCAATAGGGTCCCAACTTTGAGGGGGTTTCCTTACAGACTAATGTTAGCTCAGTGAGTTTTATATATGGATACAAAGAACCAAGACCTTGGGAAATTTTTGTGGCCTTTTCTGCTCACTTATAAGACATGCTCTTGGTAGCGTAGTCAAACGTTATAGGCTTCTTCCCTCCTTCCTCATGTTCCATTCTCCAGTAAACATTTCGAATATTTTGGTTTAAATTCTTCAAGACTTTGTGTATATTCAGACAAACTTGATTTTTTTAAAGTTTTATTTATTTATTTGAAAGAGAGAGACAGAGATAGCGAGAGAGAGAGAGAAAGAGAGCGAGCACGAGCAGGGGGGAGGAGTTAAGGGAGAGGGAGAAGCAGGCTCCCCACTGAGCAGGGAGCCTGATGTGGGGCTCCATCCCAGGACCCCGAGATCATGACCTGACCTGAAGGCTGATGCTTAATGGACTGAGCCACCAGGTGCCCCCAAACTCATATATGAAAGTAAATAGATAGTTAATATATAGGTCTATAAAAAATACTTTTGTTTTGTTACAAAGTAGGCTCATTCTAGGAATATCATTTAGAACTTTTGTTTTTACCCAACAAAAAATCATCCACATCTTTCTATGGCTTACTTTCTAATATCTACTTAGTATCCTAGTATCCCATGTTATGGATGATTCATAATTTATTTAAGGAGTCTCCTATTGATTGGTTTATCTTTGAGTCATTTGTAAAATATTTACCTGTAAAGATAATGTCTCCATGAATATGCTTCTGTAACCATCTTTGTGTTAGTGTGACTCTTACTACAGAAAGGACATCTAGAAATGAAATTTCTGTGTCCCATGTATGAACGTCTTTCACTTTCAGAGATAACTACAGACTTTCCCTTCAAAAGGACTGTACCATCGTATAACTTCTCCAATTCCTAGTGCTGTTAAGCACATTTTCTCGTGTTTGTTAGCTATTTATATTTCCTTTATGAATTGTTTATTCATGTCTTTTGCTATTTCCTATTAGATTATTTATCTTTTTATTGTTGATTTATAGGCAATGTTATATTTTATGAATGTTAGTGCTCTCTTATATATGTGGAAAAATTGTATACCGGTTCTTTTTTTTTTAAAGATTTTATTTATTTATTTGACAGAGAGAGACACAGCGAGAGAGGGAACACAAGCAGGGGGAGTGGGAGAGGGAGAAGCAGGCTTCCCGCGGAGCAGGGAGCCCGATGCGGGGCTCGACCCCAGGACCCTGGGATCATGACTTGAGCCGAAGTCAGATGCTTAACGACTGAGCCACCCAGGCGCCCCTGTATACCAGTTCTTTATGGTCTTCCAAATTCATTTGTGCCCCAGAGAAGTTATACATTTTATATAGTCACACGTTACACTTTTTCTTTTGCCTTTTAAGTTTATATTATGCTAGTAAGGCTTTTTCTAACTCAGGCCTATGAAACTATGCCTATATTTTCATTTGGCACTTTCTCAAATTTATTAATTTTTTTACAAACAGATATTTAATCTATATAGAATTTATTTTTGTGGATGGCATGCGGTAGGAATTTTCAAGTTGGGAAAGATATTACAGAAAACTTATCTACAATGGTTAATACTATTATTACATCTTACAAAAGAATTTTTAAAGTCTTTGAAAAAATAAAATTAGATATTTTGGTCAAGTATCGGTTAGAATCTATGTTTATTTTCTTAAGAGTCATAATATGACAAAAATGCTTCATATTTGTTTAGATCCTTAAAATTGTCCGAACATATTTGCATCTGGATTCTCTTTTTCAGCATCATGGCGACCTTACGGGGTAGACAGAGCAGGTGCTATTATCTGTCTCGAATGACTTGTCTAAGGTCTCCAAGATAATTAATGGTTGTATTGATGCTAGAAATCAGCTCTCTTTATTTTTTTAACAATTTTTTTTTAAAGATTTTATTTATTTGACAGAGAGAGAGAGAGCACAAGTAGGCAGAGTGACAGGCAGATGGAGAGGGAGAAACAGGCTCTCCGCTGAGCAGGGAGCCGGATGCAGGGCTCGATCCCAAGACCCCAGGATCATGACCTGAGCTGAAGGCAGCCGCTTAACGGACTGAGCCACCCAGGCGCCCCGAAATCAGCTCTCTTTAAATCCAGTACTCTTTCTACTATTCCAGCAGTTACAACCTGCACACCAGGTAGCAGAGTCAAACAATATAGATGTCTTCCCCCGTCTGCATTAGACGTCTTCCCTCCTTTCTGCATTAGAAAAAAACTCCCAAGGCAGAAAGTCTTGACTATAATAAAAGTGAAAGACTTAGGTTAAGCAGTATAGATTTGTTAAAACCATTGGTCATGAGGCCTTTCTGCCCATCTCTGGCCTAACATAAATGGCCGTGACTGAGTTACAAACTTGCTGGAAATGGGACGAGGCTGGGTGCAGGTGCACGCTTACCTGGAGAGGCACAAATTGTGCCCGTGTAATTCCTAATACAAGCCAGGAGAAAATTGCTAGCACAATTGAGAGTTGTTAACACAATAGAAAGGACTCTGGAGGAAAACCTGATGTGTGTTTCCTGCATCTTTTTGTCCCCACTGCCATTTTCCGAGGGGATAAAATGAGATGACATTGGGAAGAAAAGTACCACACCAGAGCCGGCCGTGATTGCTGCTTTGAATGCCGCGCAGCTGCGCTGGGGTGGCCAGATTGATCTATTTCAAAGCAGTGGTCATTATATTGCATTTTACTCTGAAAATGCAGTGCCTTTCTGTTTCCCAACTTGTCTGTTGTGATGGATGGCGTGATGCTCTACCTCAGTACATTATTTTATGTTTAACAATCCTGCATCGTGGAATTAGCGGAGGTGTACATTTCAGTAGCACCCCCCCCCCCACACACACACACACAAAGAAAGTCTGCACCATGAAGAGAATGCAGATCAGGGGAGAGGAAATTTGAACAGCAGAAAAGAGTTTTATTTTGTTCGGACAACTGTTCTTAAGATCTGATTACAACCAGCATCTAAATTTTACACCATTATCTTAATGCCTTCTGATTTTTATTCTCAGAGAAAATTCCTTTCTTAAAAGAAATGACTAGAACCCCCCCTTTAATTTCTCTCCTTTATTACTTAATTTTTAAAAGTCACTATGCTTTGAGAATGAAAGTTTTGGACAGAATTGTTATGCGTGTACTATGTACAATGCAATCTGTGTACTATGGATGAGTTCATATGGCCAAGAGAGCTGAAAATTTCCAATTTCCTGGCTTTGAACAGCATAACCATGCAATTTCAATGTTGCAAAATCCTTATATGTATTTAATCGTAAACTAGGAATAATAGAGACAGAAGACATATTAAGACCTACCTAATCTTCATTTAACCCAAGAACCTACATATCTCCTTAGAATGATTAGCCATTTTAAATTACTTTTTAGCAAATATGGAATAAATATCGAATACCATCAGAATTAAAATGGAGCTCACGTATATCTTAGATGTATTTCATAGTATATATTCATCCTATAAGTTCTGCGATATAATACTGCCATGAGTTCTGCTATAAAATTATTAGCTAGAAATTAAATAATGTTCTTTAGTCAAAATGTTTTAGTAGCTATATTTAAAGACAGAATACCTGACTTTTAAGTATCAGGGCACATTTTAATTTGGAAAACAAATAATCTGTAAGTTATAATATTTCCATTACTTAGATTTAGATTTTTCTTAGACAGTTTTAGCAAGCATCTTTCAGTGCTGTCTATGTTATAAAAAAATTGAATCAAAAAGAAGAGGAGGCTGTCGGATTAAAAAAAAAGATGTTCAACTATAAAACAAAAATAATCCTTCAATTGGTTAATGGCCATCCTTAGTAGACTCCAGCAAGAAATCCAAATTCCAAGTACTTAGCCCTAGGACACCCACCATTGTTTCTTTCCATGTGGTCTCAGATAGGAAGACATGGTAGCCTGTCCTTGGCCCTGTCTTCGGCAGCAGCACATCTACTCAATCTCCTCTTTGAAAATCACTTCAGCCTTTAACATGTCCAAGTGTTAACAATTTTTAAAGTCAGGAAAGACATCCTTATACAGGCATACTTCAGAGACATTGTGGGTTCAGTTCCAGACCATACAATAAAGTGAATTGTGCAATAAAGCCAGTCAAATGAATTTTTTGATCTCCCGGTTTCCTTAAAAGTTATGTTTACATTATACTGGAGTCTATTAAGTGTGCGATAGCATTACATCTTAAAAAATCATTCATACCTTAATTAAAAAATACTTTATTGGCAAAAAATGCCATCATCTGAGTTTTCAGTGAGTTGTAATCTTATTGCTGGTGGAGGGTCTTGTCTCGAAGTTGATGGTTGCTGGCTGATCAGGGTGGGGGTTGCTGAAGTTTGGGCTGGCTGTGGCAGTTTCTTAAAATAAGATAACAATGAAGTCTGCTGCTTCCTCGAACAATTTCTCTGTAACATGAGATGCTGTTTGATTGCATTTTACCCATAGTAAGGCTTTTTCAAAATTGGAGTCAGTCTTCTCAAATCCTGCTCTACGTTATCAACTAAGTTTAGGTAATATTCTAACTCCTTTGTGGTCATTTCAATAATCTTCACAGCATCTGCATTAGGAGTAGATTCCTTCTCAAGGAAACACTTTCTTTGTTCATCCATCAGAAGCAACTCTTCATTTGTTCAAGTTTTATCGTGAAATTATAGCAATTCAGCCACATCTTCAGGCTCTACTTCTGATTCTAGTGACTTCCTCCACTGTAGTCTTGAACCTCTCAAAGTCATCCATGAGGGTTGGAATCAGCTTCGCCCAAATTCCTGTTAATTTTGGTATTTTGATCTCTTCCCACGAATCATGAATGTTCTTAACAGCATCTAGAATGGTGAATCCCTTCTAGAAAATATTCAATTTATTTTGCTCAGATCTATCAGATAAATCACTATCAATGGCGGCAATAGGCTTATGAAATGTATTTCTTCAGTAATACGACATAAGAGTCGAAATTACTCCTTGATCCGTGAGTAGTAGAACGGATATTGCATTAACAGGCATGAAAGCAACAATAATCTTATTGTCCATCTCCATCAGAGCTCTTGGGTGAGCAGGTACATTGCCAATGAACAGTCATATTTTGAGCAGTAGGTCTAACAGTGGGCTTAAAATATTCAGTAAACCATGTTTGAAACAGATGTGCTGTCATCCAGGCTTTATTGTTCCACTGAGAGAGCACAGGCAGAGTAGATTTAGCAAATTCTTAAGGGCCCTTGGGTTTTCAGAATGGCAAATGAGCATTGGATTCTACATAAAGTCAGCAGCTGCATTAGCCTCTAGGAGAGTCAGCCTGTCCTTTGAAACCTTGAAGCCAGGCATTGACTTCTCCTCTCTAGCTATGGAAGTCCTAAACGGCATCATCTTCCGATAGAAGCCTGTCCCATCTACAGTGAAAATCTGTTGTTTAGTGTAGCCGCCATCACTTAGTATCTCAGCTAGATCTTCTGGAGAACTTGCTGCAGCTTCTGCATCAGGATCTGCTGTGTCACCTTGTACTTTTTTATATCATGGAGATGGCTTCTTTCCTTAAACCTCACGAACCAACCTCTGCTAGCTTCACACTTTTTTTCTATAGCTTCCTCATCTCTCTCAGCCTTCATAGAATTGAAGAGAGTTAGGGCCTCGTTCTGGATCAGGCTTTGGCTTAAGGGAATGTTGTGGCTGGTTTGATCTTCTATCCAGACAACTCAAACTTTCTCCATATCAGCAATAAGCCTGTTCTGCTTTCTTATTCATGTGTTCACTGGAGTAGCACTTTTAATTTCCTTCAAGAACTTTTCCTTTGTATTCACATCTTGGTTTTTTGGCTTGACAGCCCTAGCTTTTGGCCTGTCTCAGCTTTCAACATGCCTTCCTCACTAGGCTTAATCATTTCTAGTTTTTTATGTAAAGTGAGAGACGTGCGACTCTTTTCACTTGAACACTTAGAGACCACTATTAATTGACCAAATTTTAGTAGTATTGTGTCTCAGAGAACAAGGAAGCCCAAGGAGGGGGAGGGAGATGGGGAAATGGCCTATTGGTAGAGTGGTCAGACACACCAACATTTATCATTAAGTTTGTCATCTTATGTTTGTCGTGCCCCAAAACAATTACAGTAGTAACATCAATGATCACTGATCACAGATCACCATAAATAATAATAATAATAATGAAAAAGTTTGAAATATGGCAAGAATGACCAAAATGGGACCTAGAGACATAGAGTGAGCAAATGCTGTTGGGAAAATGGCACCAATGGACTTGCTTGAAACCAGGTTGCCACAAACCTTCCATCTGTAAAAAAATGCAACATCTGTGAAGCACAATAAAACGAGACAGGACTTTATTTAACTTAACTTCCTTCATGCTCCACCGTTTTGTGATTGTTGAAGAGTTAAAGATTACCACAGACAATTTTTGCAATTGTTTTTTCTTTGTTTGTTTATTTATTTATTTATTTTTTTAATGGCAGTGGGGAAGGAGAGCAGAGTCTGGAAAAGGAAAGGTTGTTGGCTTTGCTAAAGCATCATTTCTTGAAAAGAAACATTTGCTCCTGGTAGAGAAATCAGAAAAATCAGAAAGGTATAAAGAGATTAGTTTTCTTAGAAAAATCTCCCCAAACCTCGTTCTTCCCAAGAGAAGGTTACTGTTAACATTTCAGTGCACGATTTTCTACTTTGTACATGTATGTTTCCATAGTTAAGATAATACTATACTTTTAACATTAGATCACAAACATTTCCCAGTATTGTAAAATCTTAGAAGCATCATGTTTAATATTTTATTTAACATTTCACCTTGCATCTATTCCATAATTTCCATAACCATTCTATACTGTTGGACACGTAGACTGTTACCGATTGTTCATGAAATGTTTTTTTTTAATTTAAATTCAATTAAATTAACATATAATGTATTATTGGTTTCAGAGGTAGAGGTCAGTGATTCATCAGTCTCATGTAACACCCAGTGTTCATTACATCACATGCCCTCCTTAATGTCCATCATCCAGTTACCCCATCCCCCCACCTCCTTCCCCTCTAGCAACCCTCAGTTTGTTTCCTATGATTAAGAGTCTCTTATGGTTTGTCTCCCTCTCTGATTTCATCTTGTTTTATTTATGAAATGTTGTTTCAGACTGAACTCCTACATCAGTTTAGTTCCTTGCTTGCATAGCCGTAAACAGCTTACTCTACAGAATTTAGGATTACTTTATAGAACTTAATACATGGAAGGTGATTCTTAACTAGAATGTTATTATTTTCAAGACATGTGTAACCCAGGAAGCATGGGAAAATACTTGAGAATCAGTTACTTCATATTTCTCCCCCATGTTTCAGAAAATTGAAGATGAGACTTGCCAAAGGTTTACCCCTTCAGATTCCTCTTCAAAACTATAGAGATACTGTCCCATAGAAATATGACATGAGCCACAAATGCAAGCCACAGATGTAATTTTAAATTTTCTAGTAGCCACATTGAAAAAGTAGAAACAGAGGAAATTAATTTAATTTACTCAGTCCCAGAAAACCCAATATATGATCATTTCAAATGCAATCAGCCTAAAATCTTAAGAATGGGATATTTTATAAATATTTTTCATACTAAGTGTTAGAAATCTGCTGTGTGTTTTATCCTAACAGCACATCTCTATTTAGTCTAGCTACATTTCAGGAGCTCAGTATTTATGTGTAGCTGGTGGTTACCATACTGGAGAGCACAGCTGTAGAGAGAGAAAGGATGGGCAATCGATAAAAAGGTGGATTCCATTTGGAGTTTGAGCTAGTTCTGTCACTGATTAGCTAACCTCAGGCAAATTACTTAACTTTCTTTATGAGTTTTATGTATCTGTTAAATTGGAACAATAACAGTAACTACTGTGTAGAGTTGATGTAGGGATTCATGAGACAATCCATGAAGTACTCCATAAACGTTTTATATAGGAAATCCCGAAAAAGTGTAGCTAGTGACCTGACTCTAATTTAACCAATTAGTTTCAGTGTCCATGATCTTCCCCCCTTATCTTGTCACTATTTTCCCTAAGAATGAATTATTTAGAAGATGATCACTGCTCTCATGCTATGGCCTCTCGTGGAGGCCATTGCCTAGACAACCAAAGCAACATGGAATCATGTATCTCCTTGTTATTTTTATAAATCGATGATGGTCCTTTTCTATGCCCCATGTCGGGCCTCTTCTAGCAAAGGTCTGCACTATTTCCCTGTGGCCTGTTGGATAATATGTTCCAAATGTAGTAGAGGGAATCACAGGTTCTTAGCATAGCTACCTTCTCTGCCTGCTGGCTGCCATGATGGTTTGCATGGGTTATATAGGAAAGATTTAAGCCTATTCTGCCTCTCTTCTCAATTTCCAATATTCCAGCCTGAAACAGAGACAACTGAAGAGTTTGGCAGAAATCTTGGAGCCACAGGGCTTGGTTCTCATGCTAGTTCAAGTGTGGGTGCATCAGTGCTTCTGCCAGATGAAGGGAGAGACCCACTGGGAGAGCCCATGTAGGGGATCTGAATGAAGAAGCCTCCCTTGGGTTGACCCTGGAGGTGGATTGGATACCTTAAAGCAGAAGGACCCTGGCTGCACACATAGCCTTTGCTCTTAGAGAATGTGCCGGAGGCTGATGGAAATGCTATATTAAAGGCAAACACTCTTGCTGACCAACAGACATCTCCAGACAGACTGCACTTAAAAGGCATAACTTGGAACCCATTGTTGAATTCAGAGGTCACAATAAAGTATGAATTCCTAATGGTTGCCACTTCTCTCTATCAGCTCTGGAATGTTGAAAATTGGGTGTTAGCCCCCAATATTTTTATATCATGTATGTAAAGAGTCCTATTTTTTTTTTAAGGTTTTATTTATTTATTTGACAGAGAGAGACACAGTGAGAGGGGGAACACAAGCAGTGGGAGTGGGAGAGGGAGAAGCAGGCTTCCCGCCGAGCAGGGAGCCCGATGTCGGGCTCGATCCCAGGACCCTGGGACCATGACCTGAGCCAAAGGCAGACACTTAACTGACTGAGCCACCCAGGCACCCCTAAAGAGTCCTAATTTTTAAGGGTAATTGAAATTAGAAAATCATGACCAGCACTATCTGATTTTCATTGCATTCATATATTACTGTGATCTCTTTATTGTCATTGTACTTGGTGCTGAAAACACCTATAAACTTCTCTGCAGTCACACCTATCCTTTGTTCATGTAGAAAAGGTGTTCCTGTTCTGGTCACATCTCCTCAGGTGATTGCTCCTCTCTCCTCAGTCTTCAATGCTGATCGCTCTCGACTGGCTGCTTCATATCTATTGTTTTATCTACTCAAGTCCTTCTCATCTTAAGAAAGACAAAGTCTTGCTGGACCCCACATCCTTCCAGTTATCGCCTGATCTCTGTCTTCCCTATCAGGGCCCGGACACTTGAGGAACCGGCCTTACTGGCTGTGTCCCTCCGCGCCCCCCCCGAAGCACTGCTCATCACTGTCTTCTGGACCCCCTCCAACCACTGCAGTTACATTTCTCTCACCCAAGTGGCAACGTGCTCCTTATAGCCGAAGCCAGAAATACTTGACCCCCCCTTCTCACGTGACCTCTCTTCAGTGTTTCATGCTGTTTTCTCTTCCATCCACCATCAAATTATTTCTCCCTGGGTTTGCGACACCACACTGTTTTGTGGAGTTTTCTCCTCTTACCTCTTTTTTTTTTTTTTCATTAGTCCTTTTGTCTCTCCCTGGAATGTGCTTTCCTGGGGTGCTGTTTTCCTCCTCTGTTTTTCTCATACATTCAGTCCCATGGCTTTAATGGAATTTAAATACCAATAGCTCACACCCTCTATTTCGACTCCAAGTCTTTCTTCTGACTTCCAATCGTACCTTCCAATCGGATGTCCCAATAGGCACCTCAAACTAAGCATGTCCAAAACATAGGGCGTCCCTGTAAGGTGACTGTATGTTTGCCTGTCCAAACTAGGTCACTTTTGGATGTGAAAATAGCACAGCACTAACAGTGAAGCTACAGTAACAGACATAAACCAAAACTGTTCCAGGTAAGTCAGGACACGTGTCTAGGGCTGGCAGGTGAAGGGACACAACAGGTGAAGCCCAGTGACCATGATACTCGTATCATGACGATCTTTTAATTTCAACTGTGTTTAATATCAGAAGAAAAACAAACATAATAAAGGTATTTGCAACTTCCACATATAACATATAATAATAATAATAATAAACAACACATATACTAATAAATATAATAATAAATCCAGCCTGGATTATATCTGTCTTTATACCAAGGCAATCTTAAAATATAATTTTGATTTTTTTTTTTTTAAATGATGGAAGAAGCTCCAAAATCTAAGGGGCACAAAAATCATTGCTTCCTTTGCTGGTTTCTTCATCTCGCAGACTGGCATCTTCATCATCCACTCGAAAGACCCCAAACTGGACACCTGGGTTTCACCCTTGCCTGCCCTCTACCTCTATCCTTTCTGTCCCCATAGAATTTACCAGAAGGATCCCTGTGACTTAGCAATTCTGTCCCATGGGTGTCTTTTATCTGAGGTCATTCAGCAAGTCAAAGAGCATACTTTTGCCAAACTTGTTCCCATTTTTCTTGATCTTTCCTCCCCTCCCTCCTTCACAGCTGTCAGCATCCTTCTCTTGGCCAGCAGCGACATGCTTACCTCTGCCACTGACCTGCAGCCCCCTCCCCATGCAGGACCCCACCTCATCTCTCCCATAGGAAGTGAGGGAGGAGCGTCTCCCACCTCAAGATCCATGCGATGATGTTTGGGTCTGGAGGGCTCCTCCCTCAGCCTATAAATTCTTTGTCAGAGAGAACAAGTATGGCTTAATCACCAAAGCAGCCTCACATTTTTCTAGATTATTCCTTATGTTTGATTTTGAGAGAAATTGCAGCTGTAGGGAATGTTGATTTTATCTTTAATGGGATGGATAACGAGAATGAGAATTCTCTAGAGTGCTGGGTGTTGCCTGCCCGGAGGGTTACTCAACACCATCGCTGAGCCCCCCCTGTTGTCATGTTTTATCTGGTGACTTAGCATCTGCTCCATAGATTGGACCCATGAGGCAAGACTAGGGGAGGCAGGAAAGCTTTCCCTTCCCAAAACATGCTCTACGGATGTCTAACTGATAATGACCGTGTCTGGGGGAGGGGCATTCTGAGTGGAGTTTCATTAGGGGAGCGAAAGCTACCTTTTTCTAATTAAATTGCCTCAGAGTCAGCTCTGAAGGTCTTCTGGAAGCCCGAGTTTCCAGGGTTCTGGCCTCCAGATAACTGGAGAGACAGTTGCATTATGATAATGTGATTGTATTCCACTTTATTATAGGATTATTGGTCAGTGAAGAAAACCTACATCACCACTACTATGTTGAGACTAGTGTCTGAAGTGCTGTGGAACAGTCCCCAAAGACTAGGGAGGGCACACATTTCTTGCCCTAGGAGGCGGAATAGCATCGTGCTCGAAAACATGCATGCCAATGCCACACCACGTGGGTTCAAGTCCCAGTTCTGTCACTTTTACTTGGGTTGGGCAAAGTCACTTAACCTCCCCATGCCTTGCGTTGGCTGTTTGTAAAAGGGAGATCACAGCGGCGCCCTCTCCTTCTCCAGCTGGGGCTGGCATGGGGAGTAACTGAATTCGTATAGATTATGTGTAAACCCAACGTGAGGCTTTGCTATTGGTATTGTTGTTCATGGGACTCAGAGAGACCCCCCACACACACACACGATCTGCAGCAGTGGATCTCAGTCCTTGAAGCCACCTGGGGATCTTTCTTCCCCTTGGTTATATTGAGGTATAATTGGCACATATACAGCCCTATGTAAGTTTAAGGTGTACGACATCAAGATGTACCTTACATGTACATGAAATGATTACCACAATAAGTTTATCATTTCATATAATACAGAAAAAAAGAAGAAAAATTTTTTCTGTGATGAGGATTCTTAGGATCCACTCTCTTAGCAACTTGCAAATGTACCATACAGCAGTGTGAATTGTAGTCATCACGTCATCCTTACATCCCCACTACTTATTTCTCCGGTGACTGGCAGTTTGTATCTTTCATCTACCTTCCTCCAGTTTCCCCTCCTACCACCCTCCGCTTCTGATGACCACAAATCGGATCGCTTTCCTATGAGTTTAGGGTTTTTTTTTTTCTTTTTTTGGATTTCCCCATATAAGTGAGCTCATATAGTATATGTCTTTCTCTGACTTATTTCACTTCCTACAACACCTTCGAGGTCCGTCCATGTTGTCGCAAATACCTGGGGATCTTAAATCTGGGGACGACAGATTGTGATCCAGTAGGTCCAGGGTGATCTGAGATTCTGCAGTCGCTGCCTGCCCATGGACCACGCTCTGAGTTGTAGGAACCTGGAGCAAATGAAGAACAGTGTTTACGGCAAATACAAAGACTGGAAAATTAACGTGGACCCCGTTACAATCGCTCCCTGTCCACTGGCAGGTTCCCCACGCTGGTGGGGAGCGGGGAGGATCCGGTTCTGGCCCGACACCGCCATGGACCAGCTGCATGTCACATCACTCAGGGCCTGCCACTTAAGTGCATCGTATTTCATTTTCCCCGTCTTCCAAATGGGGATAATAATACTTGCTCTACCTACTTCACGGGATTGTTGTAAGGGTCAAATGAGAAAATGTATGTGAAAGCTCTTTGAAAAATTAAAAGTGCTGCCCAATTGTAAAAAGGATCAATAGTAGCAGAAGGAGGGGCTGGCTGAGTGATGTTTGGCTGGTAATGGAGAGCTCCCCAGAAGAGTAAATTCTGAGCTGGTGTCGGAAGGCGGCGGCAAGAGAGGCCGATTCACTGTTATTACAACTGAGAAGTAACTACTGATGCAGAAAACGGCACAAAGACAGCAGCATTGAAGTCCAGCTGCATGTGCCCAGGCACACAGGAGGACGGCAACAAGCTCACGGGGTCCTCCGTGGAGGGTCCGTCTTGAGGAATTAATGAGCCAGTAGGTTTTTTAAAAAGTAGTCAGAGTTGGGGCACCTGGGTGGCTCAGTCAGTTCAGCGTCTGCCTTCAGCTCCGGTCATGATCCCAGAGTCCTGGGATCCAGCCCCACCTCGGGCTCCCTGCTCCGTGGGAAGCCTGCTTCTCCCTCTCCCCCTGCTTGTGTTCCCTCTCTCACTGTCTCTCTCTGTCAAATAAATAAAATCTTTAAAATAAAATAAAAAGTAGTCAAAGGATAAAAGCGTAAAAGGGAAGGTAGAACGCTGCATCTGAAATCTCCATTGAAACCTTTTGAGTTGATGCAAAGACAAAAGGAGGAATTATGGGACCAAGCACTTTCCAGTTGCTCATTTAGCAGACAGGGCCCTCCACGCCCCTGCCCACTGATGCCTGGCTCTGTTAGGCCCCCGTGCTGCTAGCGATTAGCTCGGGCCTGCGTCAAAGGATGGATCCCAGACTGTACGGGGAACTCCGCCTTCTGTCTTTGCCGTCTTGGCCATGTGCCTTCTACTTGGGACAAGGCCGGCCGCACACGTATGTGGTCTGGGCCGCTGCATGAGGCCCCACCCTCAGAAGAGCTCACATCCCCACTGCTTTCAGGGGTTGTCCAGAACATCACCAGTCACCCCAGAAATGAAGCCATTCCTACCTCTCTCACAGCAGATGAGCTGATGTCCTCCTTCACTTAGAAAATGGAAGTAATCAGGTTGCTTCTCTACCTGCTTCATCCAAACACAATCATTCTCTTTCCTTCTGGTCCCAAGAGTGACTTTTCCTTCCTCTTGTTCAAAGCCAGCACCTGGTGTGAAGCTCTGAGCCCATCCCTCCCACTTCTTTGAGGTCCTTATTCCATGAGGAGCACCAACTTTCGTACTAATTTTTTTTAACCTTTCCTTCTTAACTATCTCCTTCTACTCAGATTATTTTATTTTTTTATAAAGATTTTACTTATTTATTTATTTATTTATTTATTTATTTATTTGACAGAGAGAGACAGCGAGAGAGGGAACACAAGCAGGGGGAGTGGGAGAGTGCCGAGCAGGGAGCCCGATGCAGGCCTCCATCCCAGGACCCTGGGATCGTGACCTGAGCCGAAGGCAGACGCTTTAATGACTGAGCCACTCAGGTGCCCCTTCTACTCAGATTGTAACAGGCTTTAGTTTTTACCTTCTTTAAACAAACAAAACACTTTACTCCAAACTATCTTTTTTGCTTTTTAATCCAGAAGATTTCAAACTTTTTAACTTTGATTTACAGTACCAAACACATTTCATATTGGGACTTCGTGTACACATAAATGTAACTGAAACTAAAATTTCTTAAAATTATACTTGCCCTTAATATGTGCCAAACATTTTATTTCTATCGTATTCTACTATATTCTATTATATTCTTTACTATTATTTTTTTTAAATGCTGGTTGCAACTCACTAAATTTATTTCACACCCCGCTAAAGACTATACCCCACATTTTGAAACTCACTGATCTAACCTGTCCTGTCTGTTTAAACACACAGTCTATACTTCACTTCCTGTGCATCCCTCCACTCACTGAAATGTGGCTTTAAGTCTCCATTATTCCAATGAAAGTGCTCACGTTAGCCTTCATCCCTCTAAATAATATTTTAAGTAGCTGGTATGTGTTAACGTATTTACAAAAAAAAAAACCACCATATTTACGAGTCTAGTAGATGTCTTTCTCTTCTCCTACTTGACCCCTCAAAGCATTTGGGATGACCAATGGTACCATCCTCTGGCTGAATCTTTCCTTCCTTGGCCACTGAACGACTTTGAACCCTGAATTCTCCCCTCAGTGAACTCCTGGGCTCCTCTTTCCTGCTGCAATCACAAACTGTTGCTGTTCCCCAAAAATTCATCTTTAAGTCATTGCTCTTCTAACACACTTGTCGTGGGAGTTATCCACTCTATGGTTTTATGTACCACCTGTTTGTTGATGGCTCCCGAGTCCGTGTCGGCACTTAGCCCCTCTTCCTTGAGCATCTGGCAGTATCAACATGTCCACGGGCACTTTAGATGCATTATACTCAAACCTGAACTTTTTATTCTGGGGGAAATGCAGTGAGGAAAATCATGGGTTCTGTAACCTGGCTTGGCAGCAACTGAGAGTATTCTCTAGACCGATAATTCCGCATTTCCTTAGCCCCGATGATGCCAAGAGTTCTGTAGACTACCTTCTCCTATAACTACCTTCTCCTACCTTGCCAAAGAATAAATTTAAAACTTGGCATTGCTAGTCATGATCCACCATGATGAAGGTAATTCTTTATTATTATAATACAGAATACGCTATGCAAATCTGAATTAGTATTTCATGCTCCAAGCCCAAGTATGAACACTACCATGTTCTTAATATAAAACCACTAAGAATCTAGGATTCCACCCAGCCTGATTAAAGGCTGCATAAGTCCAGGATGATACCTGCATTCCCCATCCCCGTCTTATAAATGCCAGGGGCCTCTTTTCCCCAGAGTCCCAGTCCTGTCCTGATAGATAATAACGAGGGACAATTTCATGTATCTCTCTAGTCCATGGGAGAGGACAAACTGGTCCATGCAAATGAACCATTAAATCATGGACTTATTTGCACAGCGACAGAACCTTCATGAATATTAGAGTGACCCCCCATCCATTAATTTTTCTCTTTCTCTCTTTTGGTTATCTTTCCCCCCTCAGGTGCAGAAAATTTGGATCAATGCCTATTTGTTTAATTGGATTTTTAAAAATAAGCACATAAAAAATACCAGGCCGCCCTTCTAAGCTCTTTCAGTGAGCTCAACAAGGGCCAAATCAATTAAGCAAATTGCTTTAAAAAATAACCTACCCACTCCAAATAACCTCTTCCCTACTTCAGAGATAGTACCTGCTAAGGTTTATGCAGAACAGATTTTTCCAGCTGAATACCAACTTCTCAAACCTGGGGATTTACAAGGGAAATGCTGACAGGAACTTCAGCCCTGGTTGCAAAAGAGTGCAGCTCTGATTTCACAGCATTGTTCTGACAGCACTTAGGGGACAAAGCAATACCAGTCTGGACGCCTGGACGCTCACCCAGCCTGTGACCCTGTGCCCCGAGGTAGGGCACTCCTAGTAGAACTATCTGCACTCTTTAGTTTCCTTAAATAAATAGACATGAAACTTGAAACACCGCCCGGGTAGAAGGTTCCACGGTTTTCTTTTTCCCTTTGTCTGCTGCCTCCCCCCTCACCTACTGTGTAATAAGCAGAGCACAGAGCTGTATTTTCTTGCGAGCAGTAATATGTAACCCAGAACAAACAGAGGACATAGGAAAGGTGGAGAAAAGTTAGATATATAAGCAAGAAAAAGTGAGTTATTGATTTTATTGACTGGTCTGTTAACTTCTGACATTGCAATAAAGTCTTATTTATTTGTATACAGAAGACTCAATTACATAGATACATATCATTTTAACAACTGGGTTATTTACAGGAGAATTGCTGCTTCATAAATAATATAGACCTGGGATTTCTAGAGCTGATGTTTATCCATTGTTACCTAAGGAAGTTGCAGATGGGCACGCATACACCTGCCTGTGGTCATTAGACCAGCATTACAATAGGCTACGGAGAAGAAAGGATTGCAGGCAAAGGAGCAAGAGTGGACTAAGGAGGGGGTCTTGGTGCAGCTAAGATATACAGTAAATAATCTTGGGGGTAATCAGATGGCACACAGAGCCGTGGAACTGTTACTCCTTTGGCCAGCATGGGAAAACTGTCATTGGAGATGGTTGGCTTAAAGGATCCAAGTCTTTAAACTTCCTTTTCAATCGTACAAGCCATTCGATTATATTCCAGGTTTTGTATTTTTTTTTCTTCCAGGCTTTAGATTTTTAAACATGAAGGATATGTCTCAAAGGAAGTCTGATAGGAATAGGATCAAGGATTCCCAAATGTCTTCTCTTGATGAGGCAACTAGTGGAAATGGAGAGGAATATCCTGGGGGCTGTTCCCGATTGCCTACAGTTCCCTGGAGCCTTGTACAGGGGGGGTCTCCTGAAATAATTATTTGTTTCACTGTTAGTCTAATGCATAGCTTCCCTGCTAGCTGGAAGGCCCCAAAGGCCCAGGGATCATGCGTGGTCATCATTCAGTAAATATTTGTTGGGAATGAGTGGATTAATTAAATAATGAGGAGAAGTGGGACCACACAGTATTGTTTTTATGTGTCCCTAGCATCTTGCAAAATACCCCCCACCTAATGTGAACAATGAATGATCCAAGCGTTGTTTAGCATCACCATTTCACGGATGAGGTAGTTAACATTCAGAGTTGGTTGTGATCCTAGAACTCGGACACAGGTCTTGGGCTGCCCCAGAGAGCAAGAACCAGAGAGCAAGTACAGATCAAGGGCACCTGCAAGACAATGCGAGTATATCTTGGCTATTGTGAAGGATAGCCCAGTCAACATAAGACACAGTCTCTTTGAGATCCTGATTTCAGTTCTTTCTTATATATACCCAGAATTGAGATTGTTGGATCAGATGGCAGTTCTATTTTTAATTTGGGGGGGAGGAATTTTTTTACTGTTTTCCCAGAAGCTGTACCATTTTACATTCACACCAGTAGCGTACAAGGGTTCCAGTTTCTCCACATCCCCTCCAACAATTTTTTTAACTTTTTGGTGAAGGGTTAATAGCTATACTAACAGGTGTCAGATGATAGTCCATTGTCCACCATAGCCAAGGTATGGAAACAACCGAAGTGTCCAGCCATGGATGAATGGATAAAGAAAATGTGGTGGATCCGTAAAATGGAATAGTTTTCAGCCTTGAAAAAGAAGGAAATCCTGCCATATGCAACATGGATGAACCTGAAGGACATTATGCTTAGTGAAATAATCCAGTCCCAGAAAAACAAATAGGGCATGATTCCACTTATATGAAGTACCTAAAATAGTCAAACTCATAGAAACAGACAGTAGAATGGTGGTTGCCAGGAGCTGGAGGGGTGGGGGGTGGGGGGGAGAAGAGGGGAGTTGCTGTTGGATGGGTATAATGTTCTAGTTACATAAGATGAATAAATTTTCGAAGCACAGCACTGTGCCCATAGTTAACAATACTATATTGCGCACTTAAAATTTTGTTAAGAGGATAGATCTCACGTTAAGTGTTCTTACCACGATAAAATCAAGTAATTAAATAAAGTAGAAAGTGCAAACAGAATCCAGGCTGGGCTCTAAGCAATCATCTGCCACTTGCTTACCCATGCGGGCTGGCACCACCTCCTTTGTGGCTTGGTCTACCTGGTCCTTATGTATTCATTTGGTCTTTAATTTCCCGAGTCCACCTTTACACACATCTACGCTTCTATGCCTACCGTGGAGCCAAGTTCTGTTTTGGACTCACATGCAGACAGCAGCCCAGCCTATGTATGGATTCCTAGGCACAATGGAGCCGTTTTTGGCCAAAGCCATCCCTGGCAGATGTTGCCCTGAAAATCATACCTCCCGCTCCAGGAGTATAATGTCCTTCCTTCTTTTGCACAACAGGTCCCACGTGACCACAGGTACTTCTGTCCGGAGTTCTGTCTCCCTTGGTGTCTGCGCAGCGAGCGGTGCCTGTCATCCTGGTACCCAGGGAGCCTTTGCAAACCGCTCGGGGAGGTTGCTATCCCGTGCGGCTCCTTCCTGCCTCTGTGTTCTTTTCCTGACACACCTGTGGGCTCTGCCCTGCCCTGGAGGCATTGACATCGTGGGAGGCGAACGCTCAGCCTGTTGTCAAAGCCCAACAGCTGTGGCCGGGTTTCCCAGGTGTTGCCTGGAGTGTTGCCTGCTCTGTGTTCTGTGTTCGGGAGCCCCAGGATGCAATGTGCGCCCCAGGCTGAGCTTCTCTCTCCCCCCAACCCTAATGGTGATGATGAGCGAGCTCCCATTTACTGAGTGTTTACTAGATGTCAGAATGTGTGATGATGCAACTTACTTGTGTGGATTAGTGTACTTAATCCTCACTTGCTGAAGAAGGTACCTTTCTTATTTCAATTTTACAGATGATGAAACTGAGCTGGGCAAGATTAAGCAACTTGCTTGAGGTCCCACGTCTTGTAAGTGGTCGAGACTGAGCAACCTGATTTCGGAGTCTGTGCTTCTCATCCAAAGGCTCTCCTGGTCTCGTTGGATCCCTCCCTGGGGCTGACCAGGCAAAGGGAATTTAGAGATTTGTTTTTGGAGCATGTGCGATTAGAAGGGCAAACATGAGTGGAAATCGTGCAGTTAGGAGGCATTAGAGCTTTTGAGAGAGGAGATGCTGAGTTTTTTTGGACCTGTGGGAGGTGTGCTGTTGAGAAATACTAGACAGGATCTCAGAGGAGTTTTTAGATGTAACCGTTTAGATTTAGAAAGGGTCCTCATTCTCCAGTCTTCCGGCACTGTCTTCCCCTTCCTGAATTCATTCTTGGATATTGGCTGCATGTGTCTGATTTTACATGCTCCTCTGAAGTGTCCCCTCATTACAGGGTGTCTTCTGTGGCCACCCGTTTTCCTTTCCTTCTTTCTCTAGATCCTTTGCAACAATACTCCAATCATCATTGATCACGACAGCCAACACCGTTGAGCATTTATTATGTGCCGGGCACAATGCTGGGCTCTTTCTATTCAGTGTTCTGTTTCACCTTCACAACTATAAGGCAACTGCTACAACTACCTCTGTTTTACAGTTGGGGAAACTTAAGATCAGAGAGGTTGAGTAACTTACCCAAAGTCACACAGATGGCACCCGTGAAGCAAGCTAAAAGCACAAGTCATTCTGACGCCACACCATGTTGTCAGAATATTATTTTTAAAGTCTCCTGTTTGCTTCTTTTTATGAGTTCTTTTTATGGGCTCACGAAGATGATTTTCTTACATTTTTCAGAATCTGACTTTCTACACATCTGATTCTGCTCCACATTTCTGTTCTTGACAAATAAACCGTCTAGCAATACAGTCATATTATCCCAAGGATCCTGTTACTTCAGCGTGGCCCTGTTGCTGGGAATTAAGTCTAGACTAAGAATACCGCTTCCTGCTTGCTAAACCTCCCGGGAGATGAAACTGTCAGACAGGCCAACCAGAAACTTATCAGATGTTCCGCTTTTAGCAGACACTTCCAGGAGAAACCCTTCATCACCAAATACTTCTCCCGAACAAAAATTTTATAATTTGCGTTAGATAGCATCATCCACATCCTCCATCTGATTTGGGATCCATCGGATACCCTCAAAATGGAAGTGATACTTTTTAACTGGGGAAGGGAAAAGCAGTCCCCAACATCCAGGAGCTGGCCTGGCCCTCACCTCCTGACCACAAACAATCTTACAGAACATCAACATCAAACAGGACCACTCTGCCCGTGATGGGTCGGGACAAAACCGAGTTCACTCCATAATCATGTCCAAAGACAGACAAACACAAGAACATTGTCCAGACTACAAAATGGCCAAATATTCACCCATCCTGGCTACAGTGAGTGAATACTGTGCTCTCACCAATGACAGCTTTAGTTTCACTTGGCCCTTCCCGTCTTCTTCACGAGACTTGTTAAAACAAATTGCTGCCACTTCCAATCTGGAGCAAAGTCCCACTTCCCTGAACCTCCCCAAATCACCTGACCTAAGCCCAAACCCTCTGAGCCATTCCTTCCAACACCTTCCTACCGCGATGCCTCTTGGCTTCCGTGGTGAGCATTCTCCCTCCTTCCAATGAGTCTATAAATCAAAATTAGTTCAACTACATGGTGGTCCTTGCTGAAGCACTGACCTACCTAGACACTCCTCATTATACACATTCTTAGATTAGCATATAATCAAAGATTTGCTTACAATGCAGGATGGGGTCGAAAGAACACAAGAACTTGACCGGAGGTGAGTTTGAATCCTATCTTCTCCTCCTCCTCCTTCTTCTTCTTTTTTTTTTTTTTTAAATAAGCTGTGAATTTGGGTCAGTTACTTAAATTTTCAGAGCCTGAATTCTAATGTCATGGGGTTGGTATGAGGACTGAAGGAGGTGACCTATGTAGAATATTCTAGTACATTGCCAGACTCTGGCCTGAAGCTCTGTGACTGTTATCTTTCTCTGGGGTCTTTCTGGGATCCCTTCTTGATTGGATTGGTTCATTCTAAATAAGGAATTTTATCCAATCACCATATTCCACTCATAAATTCTAACCCACCAAATTTTGAGGATATTTAAAGACTGTATGTAAAATTTCCAGTTTATTCTATTGGATGTTTTCTGTGCCCAGATATAATAAAGACAATGAGTACTAATGTATTTTATTCATTGTGAGAAAAACAGCTTCTCCCCCGTATTTTAATGTGATATCTTAAAAGGAAGATCTAGGGATAAAAATTGGGATGTGTACTATAATCAGCAACATGTCATGATTTAATCGGGAGCCTTTTTTTCTTTCTTAGTGAAACATAAAATGTTCATGAGTTATATATATCAATGGCATCCGAGATTTGAAGAAATCTGTATATATTTTTAAATGATGGCATATGTTTTCTTTCACTATTTCACCTTTTCACAATTGTAGTTAGCGGTTTGCTCTCTTTCTTATTTCAGTTCCGACCTTAACCGTTCTCAAGTCAAATGTAAACTCAACAAGTAGATCTTAAAAGTGTTTGGACTTAAAACCTTACAGTTATCATCTGAGTCCAAGTCATGTTTGGGAGGCACATTTTTACATTATGGGCTCTGACACAGATCCAAAAATAATATAACAAATAGAAATTGCGACACATTTGATACTGTCATGTAATGGAGTGAAAATAATGATAAAAAACAGTACGAACAAGTTCTGCGAAGCTTTTGTTCTATTTGACTTTAAGTGGAACAAAGCCTTAAGAACAAGAGGACAACAAAATAATGCTTTGCTAAAAGGATAAAAGAATATGACCTAAGTCTATTAGTGATAGAACACTCTATGAATGCACTCAAGTTAATAGCATCTTTTAGCAATAGATACTTTTTCAATTACAGGAATGCTAAGAGATAAATAGACTAAGTGAGAGAAAAATGGTCACAGACACAGAAATCCGACTAGATGTTTGGCTGTTTGGTTTTTTATAACCAACTGTCGGGAAAAAAAACATCTAACCAACGATCTACGGACGGGACATGAATTTGCATTTTCTATTCTGGATCCACTTAATCACTTAATCGTATTACAGTTGCAACGTATTACAGTTGCAACGTGTTGTTACCACTTCTCCGAAGGTTTGGTGGCACTTGGTAACTTGTTCCTGGGGCGCTGTTCAGCATCCTTCCGCCTCTTCCCCTACAGAGGCTCCGTGACCATAAGGGGTTGCTAACTAGGGGTGACGCTGCAATCCCATGTGATGGGGTTCCTCTGGGAGGTTTTCCTTCCTGTCCTTTGCTGGGTTCTGCATGACCCCTCTTCCACCAATCTTGAGTTGCACGCAAGAGTGATCGCAAATGCTACCCTTTCGGAGGATCTGTAGAAATGCGGTTTTATCTCAGCTTTAAGAGACTTAAAATGCTTATTCCCCTTTTTTAAAGTGGTGCTCTGGCTACTTTTGCAAAGAATGTGCTGTTCTGAGAGCAAATAACTGAAATGGATAGGCCAGACTCTTATCTTCACGGATCCTCACAAATGGAAAAGCGAAGATGTGGATACGGAAGGAGAAAGTGTCAGGAAAATTGCCATAAATCACAGAGCAAGAATATGGGGCTGCACATCAGTTTTGTTGTGTTTTAAAAAGGATAAATATGCTTCCCTTTAAGAATGTAGGACCCGCTCTGCCTGCTGTGAACCTCTTTGCTGGGAGTCCTCCCACAAGTTGTGGGGGGGTGAGGAGTTGTTGAGGGTTATTACTGTGACAGAGTATTCCTCTTGAATGTGTTCTCCGGCATTTCCACGCACCCCTGCCCTGACTTCTGTGAGACAGGATACAACAGTCTCCTGTGAGGATCAAAGTTAGGGGTTTCCGGTATATTTGTGCTTAAATGCCACCCAAGCAAAGGGAGGAAGGAAGGATGGAAGGAAGGAAGGGAGGAAGAAAGGAAGGAAGGGAGGAAGGGAGGAAGGGAGGAAGGGAGGAAAGAGAAGGGAAACAAGGAAGGGATGAGGGGAGGAGAAAGGAAGAAGAAAAGAAGGAAGGGGGTGGGCGGGAAAGAAGGACTTACTTATAAACTCAGTACTTCTCACACTTTACTGTGGGTGTGAATTACCTTGCGATTTTGTCACAATGCGGGTTTTGATTCAGTGGATCTCACACCCGGATGGGCCGGGACCTGCAGGTGTGCCTTTCTAACAAGGTCCCTGGTGATGCTGTCACTGCTGGCCCAGAGATCACGCCTTGGGAATGGAGACCCTAAGAATGCAGCTGTTTTGTAGCTAGTGCATTGTGAACATTATTTTAAGGAAGATGGGGGCGTTTATCTCTTAGGAATTTGTCAGAGTCTGTCTGGGAAAAAAATGGGGCACAGAAAAAGCTTATGCCTGGTGGGACCTGCCCTTCACCCTCTTCTCGTTGTGTGTGCCCCATTTCCACTCCTCCATGACCCACTTTCCTAGACCTGGAACCTAGAGGTCTCTGGAGCCAAGTTCCACTAGGAAAATACCTGAAAAACATCATTTCTATCATGGCATTGGGGGTTTATTTGTTCTGTCTCCCTAAAACATTGGCGTTTGATGTATGAGGTAGTGTAGCCTTGGAGTCTAATAGAACTGGGTTCAAATCCTGATGCTATCACTCAGTATGTGACCATAGGTGAGTTATTTAACCTGTCTAAACCTTAGCTTACACATCTGTAAAATGGGAATGATAATCCTGATAACACGGGGATTCTATGGAGATTAAATGAGAAAATGTACACAAAATACTGAGCAAAGTGTCTGGCTCTCAGTAAGTATTCAGTAAATGGTAGCTATTATAAGATATTTGAGCAGTAGATAGTCTAACTGATAAAGACATGGGCCTTCCATTGATCAGACGGATGAGGTCTCCTTTCTGTCACTTACTTACTGTCACTTACTTGTTACGTGAGTGAGTTAACCGCTATAAAGTTTAGTTTCCTGTATAAGTGGACATAATAATCATAAACTTACATTACAGGGGTATTGTGAGGGTTGATAAAATAATATATATAAAGAAATCAATGTATTACTTAACACATAGAACTTTATATAAAGAAAATATATCACTATCTCTAAAAATAAAGATTGAGGGAAAAGAGGGATTAGTTATTTCAGGAAGAAACATTTTCAGAGTGTTTGTCAGACATATTTTGTTTCTGAAGGAGGATAGGGAGAGGCATACCAATTCCTTAAATCCTACCATGCCCACAAGAAGCTCCCCAGTGCTCTGTGACACACCAGAGTCCCCTAACACTAAACAGACACTGTTCAAATGGAAAATGAAAAAAAAAAAAAAAAAGTCCAATGTCATGAGTTTTTCGTTAGCCTAAATTTTTTTCTATTTAAAGGATTATCTTAAACACACCCATGGGGCATCTGGGTGGCTCAGTCGGTTAAGCGTCTGCCTTCGGCTCAGGTCATGATCCCAGGGTGCTGGGATCGAGTCCCACATCGGGTTCCCTGCTCAGCGGGGAGTCTGCTTCTCCCTCTCCCTCTGCCTTTCCCCTCTGCTCGTGCTCTCTCCCTCAAATAAATAAATGAAATCTTTAAAAAAATAAAAATAAATAAATGTAAACGCACCTTTTGGGGTAAGAGAGGGGCATTAAAATGCCTTTATTGTCTGATAATGACAGTTCCTGGCAGTTTTTAAAGATATTTTTGCTTGGCAAAATTAAATGCTAAGATCTTCTTATTCACATGATTATTAGCGTGCTCCTTTAATCTGACTGCTCTGTGACATCCCAGAGTCTGGAAAAGTCCGTGGTCTGTGATGATCCAACCACCTGATCTTTGCGTCAGAAATGCAACCACTGCAGATGGAGGACCCCAAGTTTCTGCACCGGGGTGGGGAGTGGTCTCTGAGATCTTGTACTTTGTGTATTTTATCAGAAGTGACTGTACCCCGAGGCCATCATTTCCAATTGAAATAATGATTTATTCTGTTGTCACTCATGGTTAAATCATGTTCAGGACATCAGATCAGCAGCCTCCTTGCAGCTGAAGGGTGGTGCCAAGTTCAGGCCTCTGGAAGGCATCTAGGGTCCCGGAGGAGCAGAGGGCGATGATCCACCACTGTGGTTTCCATGACACTTTGGTCCGAGCCAGGATCTGGGGCTCACATTACCATGACATAGCAATTCTGTTTGACATCCCCCTCTCCCTTTCAGGCTTGGGTTTCTGGGTATCTACATTGGGCTGCTCAGCTAAGAGCCTCGATACACCAAAACAGTCTAACATCTCCTGATGAGACTTTTGATGGGGCAGCCCTCTTGGTCTGTAGGGCCACAAAGACAGGCTTGCTGATATTCGAAAACAAACCTGAATGTTCCTAGAAGAGGCTGGAGGATGGAATATTAGAAGGACTACAACGACCTCTACCTCATACCATTTGAACGCCACAGCACCACAAGCATGGGTGTTAGGTGGGAGAACGCGGACTAGCTTCCCTGGCTTTGGCCTCATCTTCCCACTCCAAAACACACATGCACGTGTGCACACACACACACACGCATGCATTTTCACCTAAGCTTTTAAAGCTTTGGCCTCATCTTCCCACTCCAAAACACACATGCACGCACACGCACACACACACATGCATGCATTTTCACCTAAGCTTTTAAAGCAGATTATTTAACCGCTCTGACCATTTTTTAAACACATTTAAGGTCAGTTTTCAGTCATTCTTGCATGTTGTACCATGGGTACAACTGGGAGAACTTTAACAATAGGCCAATTATATTGCCCTGGAGTATTTAGATCATGTCCCCCTGTCGGCAAGCTTGGTGATGGTCCAGTAGCCAGCTGGTCAGAAGAGAAAGGTTGTGGGGGTTTTTTAGTGAAAGCACACTGTTCAAAAGTTAGGTCTACAACTGAGGAAAGATATGTGACGTGTTCTATATGATTTCCCTTTTGAGGGATGCATGCCCTGGCTTCCCAGTTCAGGCATAGGTAACTGAGAAGTCATAGGAAACAAAGCAATGTTTTATCTTTTCTACCAAATGATGTCTTTATGTGGTCATTGGTAGTGATGTCTAATAAATGCGCTGATGATTTGTAAGTTCAATTTCTTGCTGGGGAAAAAGACCGTATCTAAATTCCTCTGTGGACACAAACATTATTTTCAAAATTTGTATTGATTTGAAAAAATGGCTTCCCAATATAGGTTTAGGTGCAACTTTCAAAATTTGAGGACCCTTTATAAGGAAGTCCCTTGGCAGAAAACTAGTAACCCAAAATCGTCAATGGGAGCCGACAGTGAGCCAAGGGCAGGGCCCACTTCATGGGCCTGGCAGCCTCTGAAGGCACACGGGACTCCCCACCCAGCTGCCCCCCCCCCGATGTGTGGGGACTAGTGCTCTGAAGCCATTGTCTTGCAATTCTTTTTTTTTTTTTTTTTAAGATTTTATTTATTTATTTGACAGAGAGAGACACAGCGAGAGAGGGAATACAAGCAGGGGAAATGGGAGAGGGAGAAGCAGGCTTCCCGTGGAGCAGGGAGCCCGATGCGGAGCTCGATCCCAGGACCCTGGGATCATGACCTGAGCCGAAGGCAGACGCTTAACGACTGAGCCACCCAGGCGCCCCTGTCTTGCAATTCTTAATCATTTACCTTTGAAATAGTGTCTTGTAAGTAAAGTCTGACGGGACAGCAAAAGAATGTGAGTAAGTGAGTGGGTGAGGGCTTGGCACCTCTGGCAGTCCAACCGCTGTCTCCTCACCTCCCCAGGATCTGCTCCCTGCCCCTGGTGCCCCAGGACCCCTGGGAGCCTGGCTATGGCTGTGGCTCTCCCCGTTCTGCCTCCCCTGGGGGCCTGGGTCAGGTGCAGAGAAGGTCATCTGGTCAGTGTACAACTCAGCAGACGCCTCCCACCTACCAGGTGTTTAGCTCAGCCCAGCAGGGCGGTTGCAGTCCCGTGGGTCCACCCATGTGCCATGGTTTGAAACAGCACCCTCGGGAAAGAGGAGACTGACTTCCCAGTCTCATACCAGGGACCTGCATTTTTATTTTGCACTGAGCCCTGCAAATTATGTTAGCAGACCCTGGTGCAGGGTGAAGCATGGATGAAGCATGAAAGGAGGAGGCTCCACAGATAGGCATAAAAGCACAGGGTATACTCGACCTTCTCCATGGGCTGGGCTGAGAGCAAAGACTTCATCCCTGGGTTGGAAACATCCCTGGGTTGATTTAAAAAGGCCTTGTAAAAATTAGACAAGCCATTTTCAGGTGGTTTAAAATCTGTGTCTAAATGGTTTCAGTTCACTTTGATACATATCTCCATCGTTTTAAGAATACCAATTCATGGGGCACCTGGGTGGCTCCGTCAGTTAAGCATCTGCCTTCCCCTTGGGTCATGATCCCAGGATCCTGGGATCGAGTCCCGCATCAGGCTCCCTGCTCAGCAGGGAGTCTGTTTCTCCCTCTGCCTGCAGCTGCCCCTGCTTGTGCTCTCTCTCTCTCTCTGTCAAATAAAATCTTTAAAAAGATACCAACTCACTACAGCATACATAAACACCAACATGCATGCATATCTTCACATCCACACATAAATGCTTACATATGGTCGTACATATGTACACACTAAAGAGCTGGCCTGCAGGAGATGTGAAGGTGAGTTAGAGTCTTTGCCCTGGAAGAACTTATGTTCTTGTGGAGATAGCAGTACTCAAGGAATAATCCATACCCCAAAGCTCCCTATATGCCAATAGTATGTCGTGGAATTTTGCTTAAGTGTGTTTGATGACTCTCTCTTTTTTCATCTCTTTTCTGAGAGGAAGCATTTACCGAAGTGGAGACCTTTACTGGCCTAGATATCACAGGAGTTCAGCTCTGCTTTTATTAGATGGATGTGAAAACAAATGATAAAAAATTGTTGCAGGGAGACTGGAGAGAGATTTAGTAAATTCTGAGAAAGGAAAAAAAAAAATGTCTTTATGCTCCAGCACGCATAGACTAAGTCTGCTGGTAGAACAGAAGCGACTTTGGAATAATTCTGGTAGATATTACAAAAAAGTCTGCAGATAATCAAGTCCAAAAAGGGATTTGTAGGATTTCTTGTTATACTTTATTGAGATATCTCAAATCTCCCCTTGACTTCTCATGCATATGTGCAGCCTTTAAATAAATATCAGCCTTGAGGACCACTGAGCGCCTAGACCAGCCCTCAGAGAAAACTGGATTTCCCTCCACTAAAGGCTGGGGAATTCACCTGCCAGAAGAACCAAGAAGTTCATTTTTCACATGAATGTCATCAGACCTCTGTTCTCCAGGCTTCGATGAGTGAAGTTATAAGTACTTGTCAACAGGACTTGCAAAAACACACAAACCCTTACGTGAATGAATGAACGTTTAATTTCCAAGTACAGCTTATTACTCTAAAGTCTCCAATTCCACCAGGGGTCTGGGTAGTGTTCTGTACATAAATATGTGTGTGGCCAGCATCCTAAAGAAATGCCAACTGGCCAAAGCAGTGGCAAACGGTGGCAGTGGCTCTAAAGAGATTTTTATAGACACACCCACTCCCTCCTTGGCATTTTGTAATCTTGAAGAAATTGGAAGAAAGGGAAGGGTAATTGAGAGGGGCCTCTGCCCTGCTTAGCTGGGTTCACATCCCAACATGAAATAATAATGCCTTCAACTGTCCATCTTATAATAAGAAACCTTGGCATCACCTCTTTGGCCGTTGAAAACCACAAACAGTGGGGATGCAAGGTCCAAATACCAGAAAAAGCTGAGCGATCCCTGTGACCTTCATGTGATTATATCCGTGCTAACGCATAGAGGACAGAAACCCAAACTCTCTCTCTCTCTGAAGAAACCAGTTTGTTAAAAATGTATCGGTCGCTAACAAGGGAATCTTAGGCATTGAACCTGGGAGGGATGCCCAGCACCGGGGAGAAAGTGAAACTGGTTTATTCTGGATGAGCAATTCGTATTTGCAATTCTGGTTCCTTCTCAAAGGAACAGGATAAGGCTCCAGAAAAGAGTATAACCTCTCAGGATTAAAGATGTGATATTTGCTTCTTAAAATTACTTATTTGGAAAAGTCAACTCCCAAAATGCCAAAACGGCTGGGGGGGGAGTGGCGGGGAGCATTTAATACTCTACTAGATTGTATACCTTTGTTACTTGTAGAGTAACTGGGAGGTGCCAAGCCTGGGTTTGCCTTAGTTAATGAAAACACATTGTATGAAGAAGAGGAAGCAGAAGAAGAGGAAGAAGGGGGGAGGGGAGGGAGAGGAAGAGGAAGAGGAAGGAGAAGAAGAAGAAGAATTTGCAAAAGAAAACGAACCTGATATAAGGAACACAGTGAGGTCATTCAGGAGCTCCCACCTTGAGCTGGGTGGGAGGGTGGAACTTTCCAGGCTACTTGAGAAAGGCACTGAAGGGAGAAGAACAGAGTCTGCAGAGTCTCTCATTTCTGCAGACAGTCCTATCTCTCTGGAGCAGAGAGATCTGCAGGCAGCTTGGCAGGTTTCAGATATGAGATCAACACCGGAAAGATGGTGTGGAATGACCCCATGCTCTGACAAGCAGGCATCTTAACAATTAAAAATAAGTTTTTGGGTTTTTTTTAATGTTTTATTTATTTATTCATGAGAGTCAGAGAGAGAGAGAGAGAGAGGCAGAGGCAGAGGGAGAAGCAGGCTCTCCGCCTAGCAGGGAGCCCGATGCGGGACTCGATCCCAGGACCCTGGGATCATGACCTGAGCCGAAGGCAGACACTTAACCATCTGAGCCACCCAGGCGCCCCCAAAATAAGTTTTATCTGAGCATAACTCCTACTCAGTCTTTCAATGTCTCACCACTTAGGGACCCATCCTTTCCGTAACAGACTTACACTAGGGGTCCCAGTATCTCCTAAAAATTGACTCCTATTATATAGCTATTGAAATTTTTATATTATAACCCCTTTAAAATCCGTTTTCACAACCCTTGAATTACCTGGGAACAAATCCTAATTACAAAATTGACGTATTTGAGATGGTTCTTCCCCTTGTGAAGCTGGAAGTCAACCAGGATAAGACGGAAGAACGCTCTAGGGTGCAGGCACTTGGCAGACCAGCTCATGCCCCACCTGCTATTCATGGAACTACTCATGCGTGGTTCCTCAGCACAAAGGAAATCCGGATTTGTGGGGGCAGCATCTACACCACTTGTCCCCTCTGTGGTCCTCAATCACTGCGGGTTTTAGAAAACATGCATGTGAGCCACCGCCATCCCTATGCGGTCCCATCAGTAGCCTCATGAGTGATGAGAACCTCTGTGTTCAAGAGGCTCCCTGAGCGATTCTGATTCTCCATCCTGAGTAGGAACTACGTGGTCCAAGCCCTGGTCTGTGAGAATTGGAAACTGTTTGCCGGTATCATTTTGTCGTATTTCCTGATCACGTTACCATGGACTAAAGGAAGCCTTCTGTGTAAACCTCTAGCTTTGTGGACTCTTACGGTTCAGTTTCATACATTCATCAAATGATACGGAATACACAGTTAGGGTAGCATGGGAGGGAACATGGACCGCACACATAGGGACGGGAGTATATATTAAGTTGACTTGGGGCAGGCGAATGTCATATGCAAACTAAATAATATTGGGGCACCTGCATGGCTCAGTCAGTTAAGCCTCTGCCTCCAGCTTGGGTCCTGATCTCAGGGTCCTGGGATTGAGCCCTGCTTCAGGTCTCTGCTCAGTGGGGAGTCTGCTGCTCCCTCTCCCTCTGTTCTCTCTCTCTCAAATAAATAAATCTTTTAAAAATTAAATAATATTAAATACATTAAAAACAAATAAAATCTTATAAAAGTAGTCAACAGAATTAGCACAAACCTGTACTGTCCCATGAAATCTGCAAATCTCTGAGCTCATTTAATCCTTACAAACAGCAACCCTATGAGGGAGGCACTATTATCATCCTGGACTTCTAGAGGAGGAAGCTGATGCATAAAGAAGTTGGAAAACAAGTCCAAGTTCACATACCTAGTTAAGTGGCATAAACTGAGACCCAAGCAGAGCTTAAAGTTTAAAAGAGCCCTTGCTTTTAACCCAGACACCAAACCGCCTTTCGTCTCTAAATTGGAATCGAGGTAGAATTTGCCAATAAGCTAATAATTTAAAGATATTTCCAAGGCTTATACTAAACAAGAGTAAAGAGTCAAGTGGATGGCAATACCTGTCTTCTGTGAATTCTACTGCCCCCAGATTAAAAGCCAGACCTCTCTTTCCATTGAGTGAAGATTTCAATCGGTGCAAATGCCCTGCTTGCATTAGGGCGTGGGTGTGCAGAGCGGAGACCGTCCTGCTCTATGAAAGCTCAAAGGCGCGCCTGAAAAGTGCAGCCTATTACATTCACAACAGGCCCCAGAGAACTCTCTGGGCATCCCTGATCTCAGAGAGGTAACGTGTTTCCTAGGATCCTGATCAGGAAGAACCTGCCCAGCCTGTTTAAGTTCATGTTTTCACGTCTGTGGTCGTGGAAATAGGTGACCTCAGAGTCTGCTAACGCACAGCTACGTGCTGCTTCGAATCTCTCAGCAACCCTTAGCCAACATCATTTATTCATTCTGACTACTGGCTTCCCCCCTCTGGCTCCGAGAAGGCCCCTGACTTGGGAGCTGCCTTCCGACCAGACAGATTATTTTATGGTCCTACAAAGTTAAGCATGATACATGTGTTTGGGGGAAAATGGAGATGTGCATTAAGAAGAAACATTACTTTTTGATCCAGGCAGGAGAGCATACATAATCTCCTCTAAAGCCTGTGAAAGACTTCATTTTACACATGAAATTGTGTGGACTTGCCCTGTACTGCACTGAACATGGTTTTTGAGAATCACCAGCCTCAAGACGAGCTGCCCTGTGTTGGGGAGGGCCTCCGGCAACAAAGAATAAATTGTAAGCAAATGCAATCTGTGTAAAGTTAGGGGCAACCAACAACTTCTCGTTGATACAGATCCTGAACGTTACAATGGTATATCCTAAGGACAAGGTCCAAAAGTGGGCCTGGTGCGCATGAAAAAAATTTGAGCCCGGAGGGCCTGGCACAGTATAGAAGTGTTTTGAAATTAAGACATATATGTGTTTTAATGGTGCAGAAGGGGTTTCCCTCTGTAAAACTCTTTTTGCAGTCCAGTGTCAAAATCCATGCCCAGTGGGGATGGGGCAGCCACCCCAAATTTTAAATTGTCTACAAAAACTAAACCAAAGTGGGTTTTTAGCTATTTCAGAATATATCTAAGTGACCAAAAGCATCCCTTGGGGACCTGGATTTGCTCTATAAAAGTACACAAAGCTCTAATGAGAATTTTAAGGCAAAATTGGACTTGATTATACAAGAGCAGAAAATACGACATTCACCCAGCAAAGCGCACCATTTAAAGTGCCCTACTACTCAAGCATAATGAGTACATCGCATATAAAAAATTTAGAAGACAGGTCTCGTGCACATTATGAGGAAATTGTTGGCATCTCATGATGGGTCATCTTACCCTTGTTATTAAATGACAGCAATCATTAAAATGCCAAACATATTTTGACAGAATTCACTTTATAAAATGTCAGCAAGTCTGTGTTTTTATTAGTTTGTTCCAAATCAATTTAGAAATTTCAATAGAATGCTTGTAAGTATTCCCCAAGCAATGTCCATTCCTGACTTTCTGCACAAAAAAATATTACAAATTAATCAGATTTCCAGATTTCTGCATAATGGCTTTGCACATTTATTGCTTAATCTTATTATAAAATGCTGTTATGATTGACACATCGCAGTGGAGATAGAAGCCAATTGAATAATATGTAGCAGTCAATTTTATTTGTAGCTTAATGTGCTGAAATATTTTTTTCCGCATTTCCATTATTTATAAGTCTGTCCCTTTGGAGAATATATAGAAGAATTTGTTTTAAATGAGCCAATAATACCTTCTTTAAAATTTATAAGCATGACAGGATCATATCTTTTTTTCTTGGTCGTCCATGGCATGCCAGTAAACAGGGTTTGAATTGTCACCCACTTGCTATTCATAGGACAAACATCAGGAAAGAGGATCTTGTTAAGGGTGGCTTGGAATTGGATTTCAACCACCAAGAAAACAAAAGCTACTGAGTCAAACCCCTCAAAAATTGCAGCCGGGTCTATTTAGTTATTTTTTGTTTGCCTATTCATCTGTTTATGGTTCCTGCCGCTATCCTACCTGCTCCGGTCTGTCCTGAAACAAAGCACACAAACGCACACAGAGAAACTACACTGTTTTAAGAAGATGTGCAAGACTTGCTGTTTTGGTAGGATTTCATTTCTCGTGCTTTGGCATCCAACAGGATTCCGGCACAGGAAGGAAGCTGCGTTCCCCCTGCATAGCACAGCGGGGCTCCCTGGAGTTAGTGTGTTATTCCTACCATTTCCGTTAGCGCCCAGGAAACTTGCTTCAGGAGATCCCTGTGCTGTCCAGGGTATCCCCTAAGGTGACATTGAAAAAAGCTGTCTCTAGGAAAACACATTCATACGAGTTGGTGTCTGCAGTGGGTATGGAGAAAAGGCTTAAGGGTCTACAACCATATTAAGGGATAATATAGATGTACTTGGTCATGTCTGAGATCACGCGTTCTCTGGCTTTGGGAAATTAGATTAGCTGTTGCCCGCCTGTGCATAAAGGATGCGGCTTCCCACCCGCGCAACGCATTGGCATACGCCGTGCGAACTGATGGATCACGCAAGCCTATTAGCGCGACTGATGATGGTGTCACTTTCCCCCGTCACAGCCTTCTCCCTCCCGGAATGACTGGCCATCCTGAATATCCGTTAGCATAATTTATGCAGTTGACAAGTGATTTGAGCACTGCAGCTATTGATAAACCACTCTGGCATGTCATCTGTACCTTAATGTTATGTGACATCACAGGAAAATGGGGTCATGGGCAGTTCCCGGGCTGGATCTTCTATTAAAGGGAGCACTTCTCTTTTGAATTCCAGGGGCCAGAGGAAAGCCGGCTCTGTCAGACCCAGGCACTCCTGACCAACACCAGGCCAGTCAGACCCACCCCCCTTTCCCGATTGGGCCGCAGGTCAGTATCTCTCAACTGCTTTTCCATTAGGCTGCATTTAGGATGGTTTAACCATATAAATAACCGAATAAATAGTAATGAGTTAAATCCAATCAACTCCAGCAGAGCAAACATGGTGATAAATTTTTGTGTGGGAAACTGCATGACTGCATTATTTATTAAATGCCATCAAGGAAAAAAAAAGTGTTTGCAGAACTCCTCTCTTTTTAAAGGCAATGTTGGTTTTAATCATTAGGAAACTTTTTTTTTTCCCTTCTTAAAACCCACTTACCATTGTGCCATTGGTTACCATGCAGTTTTCTAGAAAGTAAAACTTTAATGACTGGAGTGTGAAGAAAATTAAGTTATTTCAACCTTACTGTAGCCATTTTTGAAATACAGGATGTGATTTAATATAAAAAAGTTAATGCAATTTTAATGCAAGTTCAGCTTATTGGGTTTGACAATACCGTACATCACATACAGCTCTTGCATTAATAAAGAAATACATTCATTATTTTTTAAAGTCCAATATTTGTTTTTTGCAGCCTGGTGTGGTTATACGGAGGTGTAGAACACGATTATAAGAGCTGGGCTCTTGGCTGCGGTTGTTTTAGCTCTGGCATTTAGTGGGACGCTTTCGAAGTTGACCTGCTTTTCTGGGAGAAGAGGCGACTATGGGAGCCCGTCTCTCCCCTTTGCGGTCATTGTTCCTGCAAATTAATCACTTTCAGCACTTTGAGGGCACACCAATTCAAGACTTGGGAACCCAAGTGTAGGGCTTGGGTTGGTCCTCACTTTTGTTCCTGCAGCAACCAAGTCTCCCTGTGGTCTCAGGTCCTTGGTGCTCAAGGACAGAAAGCCTGGGGAGGTGTCTGCTCATTTATGGAAGCCCAGAGAGGGTTCTACTGGGAATCTCGGAAGCCGGAATCTCCCGGCTATGCCTTTTCTAAAACTTTCATGCTTGTGACATTGTGTGTGTGTGCACGCGCGCGCTTGAGTGCATGCATGTGCGTGTGTGTGTGTGTGTGTGTGAACATACCAGGGGTGACAAACTCATGCCTCTGGGTCAGATAAGTGCGGGACAGACTCAGACAGTGAGACGTGGTGGGCACCTTGACAAGCTGGAGAGTGCATGCCCTGCTTCAACCCAAAGAATTCAATTTAAAAAAATACTACATGCCATAAAAAAAATACTACATGCCAAACCCCCCAAATCTCTGACCTGCGTAGTCTGAGAACCAGCCATTTGCTTCCCCCTTATCATGATATTACTGTGGGCAGTGATATAACATCAGTGATCTGAGGACCAGTTTATCATTTTGTACTTACTCTTAAAAAATGTTTGTTTTGTGCTTTAGAGTAGCTTTATTATTTTTTTTAAAGAGAGGCAGTTACTTCATGTGAATTTAGTAGACTCTAACAAACAGATTAGGAGTGAAGCCCGTGGAATCTGGAGTAGTCTAGAACCAGGCTGCATCTGTTGTCCCAGGGCTTCTGCAAGGCCTCCCCAGAAGGAGCTGTGATGGGAGGCTGTAGGCAACGGCCAGAGAGCGGGGTCAGCCCTCCTCCCCTCATTCTGCAAATACAGCAGCCCCACTTCTCTGAATCAGTTCGTGCATGAGAGGGCATGGCCAGAAAGGGGTGAGCCATGGGCTCTGGAGCAGCCTGCCTTGACATGATCCCCCCACGCCCACCAGATATGGGGCTTTGGGCAACTTACTAATCCTTCTGTATCTTGTTGGTAGGACAACTGCATTCATACGCCCATGGCAATATTAGAATAGTGCCTGCCTATAATTTACTGGGTTTGCGCTCTGCCTCTATTTACTTACCTTTATTTTATAGAATCATGCTGCATCAAAAACAAAAAAGTTGAAACCCCTCCATGAGAGTTTTGTCTTGGTTCCTCCAGAAGAAAAATGGACATGGCATTATGTGTCACGTGGTTCCCAAAAGGGTGCAATGAAGGCATTGCATCGAGGTCTGTAAGACCCATGACCTTCCAGTCACGTGGCCTGGCCAGCGCAGGAATCCTTCCTAGGTCATCCTGGTGAAGAGCCCACATCTGGGCTCAAATCCGCCTACTGCCCAAAGCGCACACCGATGAGGCTGCCTGTCCACATCAAACAATGGCTAATGGATAAACAGTGGACACAAACCCTTGTTTCTAATCTTGTATGAACTGAGCAAAGAATGTTAGAGTAATAGCAAAAGACATCTTTAAAAGATTTGCCAACTTACCCACCTCAAATGTCTTTGTTTTCCTATACTTTTTTCAGAACTCTTAATGTACACACACAATTTTACCATTTTAATGATTTCATTGTCATTGCTTAATGATTATCCAGTTTATTTTAGGTATTCTCGTACTATAAACATTTTCTATTTTTCTGAAAGATGCGCCATAATGATCCACTTTAAAGACTGTGTAATACCTTGTTGAGTTTAGTACTATAACAAAATATTTTTCAACATTTATATATTTTTAAATGTAATGCATGTTTTCATGCATTTATCTTTTGTCTTTTTGAATGGTATCTTCAGGCTCTATCCCAGGAGTATATTCTGAGTCAAAAGGGGTTGAATATTTCTGCAGCTCTTGATATAGATTTCCAAATTGCTTTCCAAAAGGCTTATGATTGTGCATATGTCCTAAATCCACATAATGGTGTCACTAAAGACCTACCAGTGTGCTGTAACTCTTTTACATTATTTTTGCTGCTAATAAATAAAAATAGTATTTTATTGCTACTTTTGAGCCAAAACAAAACAAAACAAAAAACCCCAAAAACAACAACAAAAAAAACACCTCTGATGCCAGTGAGTTCTTTCTGGAACAACAGAGAACAAATTAGCAAAGAATTTCAAATACGTAAGGTTAAGATCAAATGGAAATTCATTGGAAGAATAATATGTAAGTGTAAGGTATTACTTTTAAAGGTATTTGAGTTCCTCAAAAGAAATCCAAACCCAGTGAAATTTTCCAAAGAAATAAATGAAATGTGATTTCAATTTTTTTTCCCCTACTGGTTCATTCTGGAACAGAGCATGTGTGTTTGCTCCTTGTTCAGGAAATTTCTGACCCTGCTAGAAGAACTAGACCGCTAGAAGAAAATGCTCTGAAAGGCCATGTCTTGGTTCCACTAGAAAGTGAGCTAGGATTATCTGTTTCCTTGCAGCCACTTCTGACAGCACAACAGTTAGCCTCGGCTGTCGCTGGCGTCATGCCGGGAGGCACGCCGGCCCTCAACCAGCCCATCCTCATCCCCTTCAACATGGCCGGACAGCTAGGAGGACAACAAGGACTGGTCCTCACTCTGCCTACCGCGAATCTCACCAACATCCAAGGGCTGGTAGCAGCTGCTGCAGCCGGAGGCATTATGACTCTGCCATTGCAAAATCTACAAGGTAACCCATTGTTTCTGTGTGCCATGTAGGGCTCTATCCATGGCCGGTGTTCTCTGTGTTGCTCCCATGCCCCCGATGGTGAATGTGGTTCAGAGCTGCTCCCGCTAGCAAGGGAGATGGAAGGCTTGCATAGGAAGCCAAGTTCCACGTTGTGTGTGAATCCCAACCTTACTCAAGCCATGGGCTTTATCAGTCCTTGTGTCCTGGCATTGATTTGCAACCTTTCAGGTCTTTTAGAGGCACCCGTGAGCACTCATTGCACAACACATCGAAAACTTAGATGTAAAATTATTGTGTTGTTATTTGAGGACCTGGGTTATGATCTCATGACTTCTTCAGTGTAGCCATCTGCAAAGAAAGGTTATACATGATTTGTTTGTGTGGCAAGTGGTTGGAACATCTCCAGTACAAGGTAGACTTCGGAAGTCTTAATTTAATTATTGTTTTCTTGCTAAGTATTTTTAGTTATAATTATTAAACAGAAAGTATATTATTTGGGATCATACTTCGTAATGAGAAAAACAGACTTGTAGATTGAGCCTTTATATTACGTGGGCATTTAACAAGAGCTGGATTCATTTAACTCTGGAAGCGTAGTTCTTCTGGTTCTACAAAGGTTTTCACTTTTCTGGGAAAGATTTGCTAACACTGATTTACAAAAGACTCTGTTGAAGGAAGAATTTTATGGTGAAAAATGGCCTGAATATGATACGATTAGGATGCCTAACAAAGAGAAAACAAATTTGTTTTGGGCTGCTCAAAGGTGTTTGTTTTCCCCATTGATATGAATGTTAGCAATTAGAAAGAAAATTTTTTTTTTTTTTTTTTTTTTTTTGCAGAGTGAGAGTTTGATGGGGTAAGTTATCAGAGTAACAATTTAAAGTACTTTCTGTAGTTGGTCAGATGTTAGAGCTCCTTACGGTCAGAGCATCAGACCAAAGATTAAGAAATAAACCACATAAAAACTGGTTAACTCTTGACCCAAACATTTTACACACCATATGTTCTAATATCCCACCTATTGTTGCCACTTCTTGACTTTCTCTTTAATGTTTAAAACGAAGTCTCTCTCATACCATTAAATTGTGCCAAGAAACCTGCCATTCATAAATCATGCATGCCCAGGACACACTAATGCACAAACTTTACTTGTTTCAAATTTGAGAGTGCCTGGTAGCCAGGATCTCAAGATTAAGCAAATAAGGCAGGAATAAACAAGGTGAAAGCAGAAGCAACAAAGTGTGGGGAGAGGCTTTCTAATGTAGGTGGATGATGAAATCTTAATGAAGAAATGGGCATTATCAAAATGCAACCTTCCATTTGCAACATTTTGTGCTTATGGGAGTATTGACTATTATAAATAAACATAAGCTCACAGAGCTCCTGGGTCATGAATTAATCTTGCTTCATTAAAATAGATGCCAAAGTCAGAGTCCAAAAAATCAGGCTTGTTGTATCTTATTATGGTTTGGTATTCTTAGGATTTTAGTACCTGGTTATTCTAAGGGCTCAAAGTTAGCAACTGTGGACTAATGTGGAATGTGGACTTCCATCAAGATTTTCTCTTTTCTTTAAAGATCAAATTTTGGATTAGCTTATAGTTTGGAATTTTGTTCTTTTTGGCACCTTTGGTTTCAGAAAAGAAATCCTAAGATTTGTGTCCTGAGTAACTCGGTTCAGTAAGAGTGCTAACTCTTTTTACCCCTTGGTGCTTCTTTTTTTTTTTTTTTTTTTTTATGGTATCTTAATCACCATACATTACATCATTAGTTTTTGATATAGTATTCCATGATTCATTGTTTGCGTATAACACCCAGGGCTCTATGCAGTACGTGCCCTCTTTAATACCCATCACCAGGTTAACCCATTCCCCCACCCCGCTCCCCTCTAGAACCCTCAGTTTGTTTCTCAGAGTCCGTAGTCTCTCATGGTTCATCTCCCCCTCTGATTCCCCCCCTTTCATTCTTCCCTTCCTGCTATCTTCTTCTTCTTCTTCTTTTTTTTTAACATATTATGTATTATTTGTTTCAGATGTACAGGTCTGTGATTCAACAGTCTTACACAATTCACAGCACTCATCGTAGCACATACCCTCCCCAATGTCTATCACACAGCCACCCCATCCTTCCCACCCCCCACCACTCCAGCAACCCTCAGTTTGTTTCCTGAGATTAAGAATTCCTCATATCAGTGAGGTCACATGATACATGTCTTTCTCTGATTGACTTATTTCGCTCAGCATAATACCCTCCGGTTCCCTCCACGTCGTTGCAAATGGCAAGATCTCATTCCTTTTGATGGCTGCATAATATTCCATTGTATATATATACCACCTCTTCTTTATCCATTCATCTGTTGATGGACATCTTGGCTCTTTCCACAGTTAGACTATTGTGGACATTGCTGCTATAAACAACGGGGTGCACGTACCCCTTTGGATCCCTACATTTGTATCTTTGGGGTAAATACCCAGTAGTGCAATTGCTGGATCGTATGGTAGCTCTATTTTCAACTTTTTGAGGAACCTCCATACTGTTTTCCAGAGTGGTTGCACCAGCTTGCATTCCCACCAACAGTGTAAGAGGGTTCCCCTTTCTCCACATCCCCGCCAACATCTGTCGTTTCCTGACTTGTCAATTTTAGTCATTCTGACTGGTGTGAGGTGGTATCTCATTGAGGTTTTGATTTGGATTTCTCTGATGCCGACTGATACTGAGCACTTTTTCATGTGTCTGTTGGACATTTGGATGTCTTCTTTGGAAAAATGTCTGTTCATGTCTTCTGTCCATTTCTTGATTGGATCATTTGTTCTTTGGGTGTTGAGTTTAAGAAGTTCTTTATAGATTTTGGATACTAGCCCTTTAACTGATATATCATTTGCAAATATCTTCTCCCATTATGTCGGTTGTCTTTTGGTTTTGTTGACTGTTTCTTTGCTGTGCAAGAGCTTTTTATCTTGATGAAGTCCCAATAGTTCATTTTTGTCCTTGCTTCCCTTGCCTTTGGCGAGGTTTCTAGGAAGAAGTTGCTGCGGCTGAGGTCAAAGAAGCTGCTGCCTGTGTTCTCCTTTAGGATTTTGATGGACTCCTGTCTCACATTGAGGTCTTTCAACCATTTGGAGTCTATTTTTGTGTGTGGTGTAAGGAAATGGTCCAGTTTCATTCTTCTGCATGTGGCTGTCCAATTTTCCCAACACCCATTTGTTGAAGAGACTGTCTTTTTTCCATTGGACATTCTTTCCTGCTTTGTTGAAGATTAGTTGACCATAGAATTGAGAGGCCATTTCTGGGCTCTCTATTCTGTTCCATTGATCTATGTGTCTGTTTTTGTGCCAGTACAATACTGTCTTGATGATTACAGCTTTGTAATAGAGCTTGAAGTCTGGAATTGTGACGCCACCAGCTTTGCTTTTCTTTTTCAACATTCCTCTGGCTATTTGGGGTCTTTTCCGGTTCCATACAAATTTTAGGATTATTTGCTCCATTTCTTTGAAAAAAGTGGATGGTATTTTGATAGGGATTGCATTACATGTGTAGATTGCTCTAGGCAGCATTGACATCTTCACAATATTTGTTCTTCCAATCCATGAGCATGGGACGTTTTTCCATTTCTTTGTGTCTTCCTCAATTTCTTTCACGAATATTTTATAGTTTTCTGAGTACAGATTCTTTGCCTCTTTGGTTAGATTTATTCCTAGGTATCTTATGGTTTTGGGTGCAATTATAACTGGGATTGACTCCTTAATTTCTCTTTCTTCTGTCTTGTTGTTGGTGTATAGGAATGCCACTGATTTCTGTGCATTGATTTTATATCCTGCCACTTTACTGAATTCCTGTATGAGTTCTAGCAGTTTTGGGGTGGAGTCTTTTGGGTTTTCCACATAAAGTTTCATATCATCTGCAAACAGTGAGAGTTTGACTTCTTCTTTGCCAATTTGGATGCCTTTGATTTCTTTTTGTTGTCTGATTGCTGTGGCTAGGACTTCTAATACTATGTTGAATAGCAGTGGTGATAGTGGACATCCCTGCCACGTTCCTGACCTTAGGGGGAAAGTTCTCAGTTTTTCCCCATTGAGAATGATACTCGCTGTGGGTTTTTCATAGATGGCTTTTATGATATTGAGGTATGTACCCTCTATCCCTATACCCTGAAGAGTTTAAAGGATGCTGTACTTTGTCAAATGCTTTTTCTGCATCTATTGAGAGGATCATATGGTTCTTGTTCTTTCTTTTATTAATGTATTGTATCATATTGATTGATTTGCGGATGTTGAACCAAACTTGCAGCGCAGGGATAAATCCCGCTTGGTCGTGGTGAATAATCCTTTGAATGTACTGTTGGATCCTATTGGCTAGTAGTTTGGTGAGAATTTTTGCATCCATGTTCATCAAGGATATTGGTCTGTAATTCTCCTTTTTGATGGGGTCTTTGTCTGGTTTGGGGATCAAGGTAATGGTGGCCTCATAAAATGAGTTTGGAAGTTTTCCTTCCATTTCTATTTTTTGGAACAGTTTCAGAAGAATAGGTATTAATTCTTCTTGAAATGTTTGGTAGAATTCCCCTCGTAGCCATCTGGCCTTGGGCTTTTGTTTGTTGGGAGATTTTTGATGACTGCTTCAATTTCCTTAGTGGTTATAGGTCTGTTCAGGTTTTCTATTTCTTCCTGGTTCAGTTTTGGTAGTTGATACATCTCTAGGAATGCATCCATTTCTTCCAGATTATCTAATTTGCTGGCATAGAGTTGCTCATAATATGTTCTTATAATTGTTTGTATTACTTTGGTGTTGGTTGTGATCTCTCCTCTTTCATTCATGATTTTGTTGATTTGGGTCATTTCTCTTTTCTTTTTCATAAGTCTGGCCAGGGGTTTATCAATCTTTTTAATTCTTTCAAAGAACCAGGTCCTAGTTTCATTGATCTGTTCTACTGTTCTTTTGGTTTCTATTTCATTGATTTCTTCTCTGATCTTTATTAGTTCTCTTGTCCTGCTGCGTTTAGGCTTTATTTACTGTTCTTTCTCTAGCTTCTTTAGGTGTAGGGTTAGGTTGTGTATTTGAGACCTTTCTTGTTTCTTGAGAAAGGCTTGTATTGCTATATGCTTTCCTCTTAGGACAGCCTTTGCTGCATCCCAAAGATTTTGAACAGTTGTGTTTTCATTTTCATTGGTTTCCATGAATTTTTTAATTCTTCTTTAATTTCCTGGTTGACCCATTCATTCTTTAGTAGGATGATCTTTAGCCTCCATGTATTTGAGTTCTTTCTGACTTTCTTCTTGTGATTGAGTTCTAGTTTCAAAGCATTGTGGTCTGAAAATAGGCAGGGAATGATCCCAATCTTTTGGTACCAGTTGAGACCTGATTTATGACCTAGGATGTTAACTATTCTGGAGAATGTTCCATGGGCACTAGAGAAGAATGTGTATTCTGTTGCTTTGAGATGGAATGTTCTGAATATATCTGAGAAGTCCATTTGGTCCAGTATGTCATTTAAAGTCTTTATTTCCTTGTTGATCTTTTGCTTAGATGATCTGTCCATTTCAGTGAGGGGGGTGTTAAAGTCCCCCACTATTATCGTATTGTTGTCGATGTGTTTCTTTGTTTTTGTTATTAATTGGCTTATATAATTGGCTACTCCCATGTTAGGGGCATAGATATTTACAATTGTTAGATCTTCTTGTTGAATAGACCCTTTAAGTAGGATATGGTGTCCTTCCTCGTCTCTTATTACAGTCTTTGGTTTAAAATCTAATTTGTCTGATATAAGGATTGCCACACCAGCTTTCTTTTGGTGTCCATTAGCATGGTAAATGGTTTTCCACCCCCTCACTTTCAATCTGGGAGTGTCTTTGGGTCTAAAATGAGCCTGTTGCAGACAGCATATCGATGGGTCTTGTTTTTTTATCCAATCTGATAGCCTGTGTCTTTTGATTGGGGCATTTAGCCCATTTACATTCACGGTAACTACTGAAAGATAGGAATTTAGTGCCATTGTACTGCCTGTAAGGTGGCTGTTACTGTATATTGTCTGTGTTCCTTTCTGGTCTATGTTGCTTTTAGGCTCTCTCTTTGCTTAGAGGACCCCTTTCAAGATTTCTTGTAGGGCTGGTTTCATGTTTGCAAATTCCTTTAGTTTTTGTTTGTCCTGGAAGCTCTTTATCTCTCCTTCTATTTTCAATGACAGCCTAGCTGGATATAGTATTCTTGGCTGCATATTTTTCTCATTTAGTGCTCTGAATAGATCATGCCAGTCCTTTCTGGCCTGCCAGGTCTCTGTGGATAGGTCTGTTGCCAATCTAATATTTCTACCATTGTAGGTTACAGATTTCTTCTCCTGAGCTGCTTTCAGGATTTTCTTTTTGTCTCTGAGACTCATAAGTTTTACTATTAGATGTCAGGGTGTTGACCTATTTTTATTGATTTTGAGGGGGGTTTCTCTGTGCCTCCTGGATTTTGATGCCTGTTTCCTTCCCCAGATTAGGGAAGTTCTCTGCTATAATTTGCTCCAGCCCCTCTCTTTCTTCTTCTTCTGGGATCCCAATTATTCTAATATTGTTTTGTCTTATGGTATCACTTATCTCTAGAATTCTGCCCTTGTGATCCAGTAGTTGTTTCTCTCTCTTTTTCTCAGCTTCTTTATTTTCCATCATTTGGTCTTTTATATCCCTAATTCTCTCTTTTGCCTCATTTATCCTAGTGGTGAGAGCCTCCATTTTTTATTGCACCTCATTAATAGTCTTTTTGATTTCGACTTGGTTAGATTTTTAGTTCTTTTATTTCTCCAGAAAGGGTTTCTCTAATATCTTCCATGTTTTTTTCAAGCCCAGCTAGTATCTTTAAAATCATCATTTTGAACTCTAGTTCCGACATCTTACTAATGTCCGTATTGATTAGGTCCCTGGCAGTCGGTACTGCCTCTTGTTCTCTTTTTTGAGGTGATTTTTTCCATCTTGTCACTTTGTCCAGAGGAGAGTAGATGGATGAGAAAACAAAATGCTAACAGGGTAACAACGTCCCCAGAAAATATACACTGAACAAATCAGAAGAGACCTAAAACCGGGAGAAAAGAAAGGGAAAGAAAGAAAAAAGAAAAAAAAAAAGAAAAGGAAAAAGATAAAAACAAAAACAAAAAACAAAAAAACAAAACAGAATATGATCAAAGATGATCAGGATGGTGCATAGATCAGTGCCACACACTAGATTTTGGGTGTATTTTGGTCTGTTAGAAGTAAGTGCCTCCCAAAATTTTAAAGAAAGAAAAACTTATATATGTAGAAAAATAAGGGTTAATACAATGAAGGGATGGAATATGACTGTAAAGATGAAAATTATAAAAGATTTTATAAAAGGAATTGGTAAGATAAGAAGTTGGTTGAAAAAAGAAAGAAGATTTAAAAAAAAAGGGAGAGAATGTGATCAGGCAGGAGACTTGACCAAGCCATACACTAGAGATTTAGGGTATATTTTGGTCTGTAAGAAGAAACTGTATCCCAAAATTTTAAAGAGAGAACAACTTATATATATATACCAAAAATAAGGTTAACTACTACGAAGGGATAGAATATGACTCTAAAAATGAAAAATAAAAAAGATTTTTTAAAAAAGGGATTGATAAGATGTTGGTTGACAATGGGAAAAAGAAAAATTTAAAAAAAAGGAAAAGAAAAAGAAAGTTAAAAAAAATTAACTTTGAAAGACTAAAGAATCATGGTAAAAAACCCATGAATTCTATGTGCTGTATTCCCCTAATGCTGGGAGTTCTGCCGTTCTCATTGATCGGTAAACTTGGTCTTGGCTGGCTGTTCTCGCTGATCTTCTGGGGGAGGGGCCTGTTGCCGTGGTTCCCAAATGTCTTTGCTGGAGGTGGAATTGCCCCGCCCTTGCCGGTCCGGGCTAAGTAATCTGTTCGGGTTTGCTCTCGGGAGCTTTTGTTCCCTGCAAGCTTTCCCTACAGCTTTGGAGGTGGAGAGTGAAAATGGCGGCCTCCCAATCTCCGCCCCAGAGGAGCCGAGAACTCGGGGCCCCGCTCCTCAGTGCGCCCCCAGAGAAAAGCAGTCAGTCACTCCCGTCTCCCCGGTCTCTGGCCGCACTCCGTGCTCACCCGGGCTGTGACCGCGCGTTTCTGTCTCTGGCTCCCGACCCTGTGTGGAGTCTCCAAACCCAGCAGATCCCTGTGGTGTGCTCCTGCGCCGCTCCTCCCCGGGGAGGAAGGGGAGTCTCCCCGGATCTGCCGCTTGTTGGGTCCCTGCTGGAGGAGCAGTGGCCCGACTGTGCCGCGGATCACGGTTTATGGCAACCCCGAGCTGAGAGCCCACACCTCAGCTCCGTCTCTGCAGCCGGCTTCCCCGCTCCAATACCTGGGAGCTCTGCCACACTCAGGCACCCCCGGTCTTTCTGTGACCCCGAGGGTCCTGAGACCACACTGTCCCACGAGGGTTCCATCCCCCACTAAGCCACTGGAGCGACATCCCTCAGCGGAGCAGACTTCTAAAAGTTCCGATTTTGTGCTCTGCGGCTCTATCACTTGCCAGAAGCGGCCGATGGAGGCCCCCTCCCCCACCGTCTATCCTCCCGAATATCGCCTTGGATTCACTTCTCCACACATCCTACCTTCCAGAAAGTGGTCGCTTTTCTGTTCAGAGAGTTGCTGCTATTCTTTTCTTCGATTTCCTGTTGAGTTTGTAGGTGTTCAGAATGGTTTGATCCCTATCTAGCTGAATTCCTGGGACCAGACGAAATTTAGCTCTCCTACTCCACCGCCATCTTGCTCCTCCTACCCCTTGGGGCTTCTTACACCATTTTCTTAACAGCCTAATCTTCAGAATGTATTGATCAGAGTTGATGGTCAAGCGCTTGTCTACTGCACAAACACAAGGAACCCTGTCTCCCTTTGTCATCTCAGTTAAGTTGGAGGGCAGGTGGTGAGGTCATTAAAATAAAACACCTCCCGGTTGCAAGTCAGCCTGTCATAGGGAAACCTTCCTCATCAGTCTTAACACTCACACCCCTCCTCCAACACTTTGTTCTCTAATAACTTTGTGAACGAATCCCAGTTCCTAAGTCAGTGTTAGGATCCAGAGAAGTTCCCTTGGGCTTTTCTCTTCCTTTCATATCTTCCCATGTGATTTCTTGACCACCCAGACCTCACTAGTTTGAGAAGTAACCAACCATCCCAGTTTGCTTGTGACTGGGGGTTTTCTGGGGATGTGTGACTTTCACTCTTGGAACCAGGATAGTCCCGGGCAAACAAGGAGTTGGTCATCTGCCAGAAGTCCAGGGGCAATAACAATGAGAATCAGGTAAATGTCTTGAATCTCCATGGTGCCCAAGATGAGTGTTTACCACCAGAAGGGCAGTGCCAGTTGGTCACCTTGTCAGCCAGCATCTGACCCAAGGGTGATCTCATCCCTTTTAGGGGGCCTACTGCAGCCCTTGACAATCCGTAGGCAGTGTCTATGGCTTGTGTGGTTTTCCAGGTTATATGACAGAAGGTGGTGAGACTCCGGGGATGGTGGGTGGCTAGCTGGCAGTCCATCTGCAGGGGTCCTGGTCGACTTTGAGACTGAGCCAATCCTAGACATAATCCAGTCTCATCCTCTTTCGAGGATGACAATTTGGCTCATGGGCTACGATACCCCAGAAGAAGTCCTTACACACATTTGTGCGGTCAACAGGGTAGAATGATCTGCCCCTCCCCATGGTCCACCCTAGACAAGGAGCACAGTAGCTTCCAAGGCTTTTAAGAATCTTGAAACCACCAGTACATCTGCCCAGCACTTCTTGGATGGTTTTATAAAACAGGTGTGATCCGTCAGCGTGAGGGGGAGGGATTTAAGTGTTAAACGCCTAGTGAAATGGAACCTGTTTCCATATGATGCACTTAGCTCTGGATGGTTCCCCCTTTCCTCATTGTGAACCGTTAAGGTTTATTCATGAAATAAGCCTCCCAGCTGGCATTATTTCTGACTCTCCTCCAGCCTTCCTGTCCGGCCCTTCAGCCTGTCCATCCTCGTAGCTCAAAAGCTACAAATTTGCTAAGAAAGAAAAATACTGACATTGGTTTCTTACTGGTTTGGAATTCAGGGATAAGTTTTCAAGTATCTTCTTCTTTACTGAAGGGATTGGTAGCTCGTTCCTTTACGTTCACTATCAAGTAACACGGAATTGCTCTCAGACCCTCAGAGGCCATGATTCATGCATGTATTTTAATGAGTGCTAATGACATGATGTTACACTAAGCGGCTTTTCTCCGCTCAGGCAGCAGGGGTCCTATCACTGTCTCCTCCTCTGAGCCTCATTCCCAGACCAGCTTGGGGGCTTGTTAGAAATACAGGCTCTCGGCCCCACCCCAGAATCTGCATTTTAAAAGATTTCCAGGAGATTCCTATAGTACACTAAAGTTTAAGGAAGCCTGGTCTAGGGAGCTTTTCCAAAGTCCATTTGGCCACTCCTCTACTATCTCCAGCAGCTTCCCCAGATCCTGAGCATCCTAGGGTGATGGGGAGCCATGTGACTGTGAGAGTCCCCTTGTTAACTTTCCTGCTCCAACTCACCAAACCAGGCCTCTAATGAGGATAAGGACTGAAAGGAGTAACTTATTTAGGAATTAACTTACTGCTTCCTTTAGGACATTCACGTCCCCAAGACCGAGAGGCATTCTCTTACACAATGAAAGCATGATTAAAGCCCTTGCTCTGAGATTTTATCCAGCAGAAGCTTTGCATTGCTGAAAAAGAGACCATGTGGCCCTGCAGAAAACCCATTTGCACAGCCTGGGGATTGTTTTCCCTTTCTCCTCAGGTCCTTCCATGCAGGAAAGAGAGCACTCCTATGCCGTCAAGGAAGGGGTCTTCTTGTAAGGAAACAGCTGGGAATTAAGAGTTAGAAATCTTGCAGATTCCCAGGAACACCAGCCTCAGGGGCCCTGGACATGAGGTTTGGGGATCAGAGAATCCAGTGAGATTAGAGATTAGACAATGGGGATTAGAGTTTGGGGATTGGAGAATCCAGTGAACCACCAAGCTGCGGGCTGTCTCATTCCATCTGTGGAGACAGGCCTGTGTCCCACTTCTAACCTGTCTCCTGTCTTCCCCTGCTCCTCCTCGTGACTCTTCTCTACTGTGTTGGTTGACTTTTGACTAGCCCCTAATTTTAGCTCACTCTGTCTCTTGGAGTCTGTGCATCTTCCCAACCCATGTACCTCTTAGGAATGCTCCATTGCTCTCTCTACCATCTCTATTTTTATCCCCATCTCCATGCCAACAAAAACTCAACCTCCCCAACATTTCCAATTCTTGATGGGCTGAGACTTTGCATTCTAGGCTAACTTGTAGGTTGCTGGCCAGACTAGAGATGGACTGCCCCATGTGGAAGTATGCATCCCTGTCCAGTCAGCTGTAATGTGGGTGGAAGGGGGAGCTGGGATGACGAGGAACGGAGCATGAGCAACATGCTTGAGAGACATGCTAGGGCCTCCCTCGTCTGTAGAAGGGGCGCCAAACGAGCAGGCTGGGTATTGGCCTGTCCACTGGGATTGCCATACAGACCAGGAGGCCCTCCTATGGGCAGAGATGGAGACCAACTCTGAACTCAGAGATGCCATGGGTGGGGTCTAGGTTCTGAATATTTTAGGGGAAGCCTATGGAAGTTCTGGCTGGGATTCAAGCCCAGAAGTGCTCTAAACTCAGATGAGATCTAGGAATGACCTACTCCTTAACACTCTATATTCCTACATGAAGTAGATACAGTTTTGCATTCTCCCTTCTCTCTCCTTTGAGAGCACTGCCCCCTGCCAAGCACCTCCCACCATCACTACTCTTGGTCCTTCCATTCCTGTGTCCTTTGTCTGTCCCTTGCTCACAGGGATTTGGTCTCAGGTGATTGTCAGTGAACCCACACCCTGTGAGAGGAGACTCACGATGACCATGAAGCTTAAAGAAGGAAAATGACTCAGGGTGCTCTGTCACATACTTTATAAACTCCTTTAAAATTCAGTCTTCCATTTACTTACTATTTTGAAACACCGATAGCTGTGCCAAAAATATAATTTGCATTTGTCCTAGTGTGGGAACTAGATTATTATTTGACGTGGCAGAATAAAGTCCCCATTATGGAACTCGTGCAAATGGGTTGTGTTTTCTGCTTTTTTTTTAGACTGAGGCAGAAAATGTAGACAAATAGAACCCCAAAACAAGTGACAACAAGCAGCAAAGGGGTTAATGGGACAGCAGAGGTGGGCCTACGTCTAGGACAGATGATTCAAGTTAGTGACTTGTTCTCATTGCATAGGCTGAGACATAACCCACTAATCACTGTGGGCCACATAAATGGAGAATATAAATGTGCTACATAGGAGATTTATATCAAAGTGTGAACATTCCAGTTCAGTCAAGCATAACATTTAAATTAATGACCAAAAATACATTAGAGAGTGCTGCTTAACCTGAACATGGAAAAGCAATTAGGTTCAAGGCAAGTTGAAAAATCAAGGCCAAGGGTGGTTTTGCTGCCTTTCATGCTGGCAGGAAACCTGCCCTGGTTTTCTCTCATTCTCCAAATTAAAGTCTGTACAGGGTAAAGTATGTGAGAATGCCTTAGGTTTTAGGGATTTCTTGTGTGAGCCACATCACATTTCCTTTTTATTTGTTTTGTTGGTATTTGTTGTTTGAATTGAGGCATCATTTACATACAGTAAAATGCATGGATCTTAGGGGCGTAGCTCAATGGGTCTTGATAATTGTGTATACTCATGCGACCTCCGTCCACCACAGCCAATACAGAAAATATTTCATTTTCCCCAAAAGTTTCGCTTGTGTCCCTTTGTGGTCAGTCCCGTCCCTCCAACCAGGCAGCCCTGATCTGCTTTCTATCACTATTGATTGGTTTTGTTTGTTGTAGAACTTCATATAAATGGATTTCTACAGTATGTATGATTTCATGTCTGGCTTTTTTCACTAAGCATCATGTTTTTGAGATTCATCCATGTCATTGTGTATGTCAGGGGATCCTTTCTTTTCATTTCTGAGCAGCATTCTATTGTAAGAATATGCCACAGTTGGTTTATCCATAGCCAGTCCGATGTCTTAGCAGGCAGACATGGTGAAGATCCCTCCCTTGGGGGTAGGGAGAGGTTCCTCCATTGGACATCCCTTGGGAAGCACCCTTGGCCACAGTTCACCTTGACCCTTTGCTCTAGCCCTGGAAGATTCTTCCCTGTCCATTATCTTTCTTGGCTACATCTGAAGAGAAAGTTGAGAAATACGCCTTTATTTGAGCACTTCCTCAGTCCATGTATGGCTTATGGAAGCTCTGGGGGCCGAAGGGTTGCTTGACATTTCCAACAGTTAAAGATTTGTAGCTTCCTTGGAAATGTGGTTCTCTCAGAAACCGAGAATGCTTCTGATCTTTTTGCTTTCAGTCAGTTCCAGGTGCCACAGTTTTTTCCGAGGCATACATCTTCAGTCTAATTTATTTTTGCATTGTCACTCCCACTCTTGTCTCTTTCAACTCAATCGGCCTCGGGGTGCGGGCACTCTGACCTCCTACCGAAGGGCCTTTGCACAGGACATTTCCTCTGCCTGAAGGACTTTTTCCCCGGAAAGCATCAGCCTACTTCCCCCCCGCAATGGCTCTCCAACACTGCTGTTCCCCCCCTACCTCCTTTCCTTTATTTCCTTTGTCCATAACACTTACTACCTTCTACAGAGCCTTAAAATCTCAGAAATGTCTGAGACTTTTTTTGTTCTTTCTCTATAAGCACTTTGGGTCATGCTTCCTGCAGCCACATTGGGCAGTGGTGGCAACATTGTGATGCTTGGCCCTGATGGTCTAGGGGACGATATCTGTGTACAGTGTGTTGATAATACGTAGTGTTTTTCTGGTCCTGCCCTTAGAATGTAAGCCCTACAATAGGCATCTTTGCTTGGTTTGGTGATATGGCCCAAGAACTGGCTCATAATAAGTGCTCAAGGGTGGATGGATGGATGGATGATTGGATGGATTTTAAAGTAGGAGTCAGTCAAGTGAAAAGAAGTAAAGAGAACATTCAGTGTAGGGAAGGCATGAGGAGCATGGAATCTAGAGTCCTCTGAACAATTTTGGCTGTTGTTCAAGTGAAGGTTAGGAGTCAGAGGCGGCAAGAAATCAGACCAGAGGAACAGGAAGGGGTGATACTGGAGGGCCTTGTACACCTTGCCTGTGCGTGCGGAGTGGCCATTGTAGGGCCAATGTGTCAGAAATGAACAAACTTAAAGACGATGCAATTATGCTATGATATTCTCATGTATATATGTTTGCATTTATATGTTATGCCTGTGTAATTCCAAGGACTCAAAGCAGCTTGTAATATAAGAAGCATGAAAGGCCAAACACTGTTATTAGAAAAAGAAGAAACCTAGATGGAGATTTGGAACAATGGGACAAGTCAAAGGGGAGACACATCACATTCCATACTTTTAATTATCTGACAGTAAATGGAAAATACCAGCTTAACAAGAAACAGCCTTATTTATTTTTGTTTTCGCTTTTCACTAATTTTATTTATTTACTCAACACATACTTACTGAGCTTTCATAGCATATTAGGTCATGATACCAGCTCGAGGTATAGCAGTAAATAGAATAAAGAGAATCTCGGCACTTCTGTGCTCATGTAGGGCGTAAAGGAAACGGACAGGATGAAGGGTGGCAGGGATGGGGACATGGACAGAGACCAAAGGACATGAGCGACAAAGCCATACAATATCTAGAGGAAGAGTGTCCCGGGTTGAAGTTGGAGGTGCTAAGAAAAGTTAATCACACAGATTCCCAATGAAGAAACATGGAACCACCCGATGGACAGGACACTGGTTCTCTTTGACCTTTCATTAGGTTATACTATAGTAACAGACAAGCACAAAATCTCAGTGAGGTACAACCAAGGTTTATGTCTTTGTTTATTTCATAATACGTGTTGGCTACAGTCAACAGTGACCATGCTGTACACATTCATTCTAGGATCAGGCTAAAGAAGCAGCCTCCTCCTGGGATAGGCCTTTCTCTTCACAGAGGGAAGAAAGAACAGCAGAACAGAACAGCAATGGCTTTCAAAGCTTTGGCTCGGAAGTGGCCCACGTCACTTGCCCTCAGGTCCTGCGCAAGCCTCCTGCCAATGGGAATGAGGATACTCCTAAGGGGAGGGCGTTTCTCCAGCACATAGTTAGAAACTGTATTACAAGGTGCTACATTGTTCAACTGAAGTTACACGGCTGAATATTTGACTTAGGTCCCCTTGAAGATTCCTTCCAACACCGAGACTCTACAATTCCATTAGGTGAACCCATGAGGTAGCATGGGCTATCCATGTGGTTCCTTTGAACACAACATATGAACAATTTCTTAAAGTAGTGGCATTCAAAGGATAAATATAAAAATAGATTACAAATAGATGGAACAATTAGGGGCTTTTAAAAATAGCACGTGAACACATGTAAAAGCATGACTCCATTTATGTAACATTCAGGAAAAGGCAAAATTATAGGGACAGAAAGAGATCAGTGGTGACCAGGGATGGGGGCTTGGGGAAGGAGTTGACTATAAGGCAGTGCAGGGGAATTTGGGGGGCTGATGCGACCGTTCTCTTGTCTTGATCATGGTGGTGGTTATGTGACTCTGTGTGTTTGTCAAACTTGTAAAACTGGATGCTGGAAAGGGTAAATTTTACTTTATGTAAAATGTACCTCAATTAAAAAAAAAAGGGGGAAGCAGGTGGTGTGGTGCTTATAAAATACCAATAAAATACCAACTTATGTTAAAACATAAAAAAGAATATGCAAGTACAAAACTGTTAATGAAGTGAAAGCAGGGGAAAGCTTCATGGAGATGAGAGACTCAGGTTCTCCCATTAAACTGTTAATGGCTCTATTCCTCAGATGCACAAATGAACCCCAAAATAGTAAAGATTTCACTGGCACACAATTCGATCCCAGTTGTTTGAAAGAAACCCAAACACATGCATACCCCACAGAGAGAGGAAAAGAAAAATACTACGTATGACAAAGGGTTACTGGTAGACTCTAGACAGTAAGAAATTATGGGTGAATGCTTTCCTTCTTAAAATTTCTTCATTAATAAATATTATTCCAAAATCAGAATACTTTGTATTCATTCAGGTTAGAAGTCATATCCAAAGTGTCATTATTAGCATTGACGAGGTTAGGTCTATATAGGTCTGCCGTCTTGACCTTCTAACCACCTTTTTAAAAAAGCATCCCTCAACTCAAAGTGGATTAATTCTCAAATTAACAATACAACCACAAAGCAACTCTATGCATTCATTATGTATGAGCAATCTTTAATACCAGTAAAATTGCCTTTAAATGTGCCTGATTTTATTGATCAAAGGAGGATTTATTGTCAGGGAGTGGGTGAGGGGCAGAAGCGTGTGCTGAGCATTCTGGTAGCGTTCTTGAAGAAGAAAACAGTAGGTGGCCATGTGCGCTGCTTTTCCTAATGATTTACTTTTGTGCTATTCGAGTGATGCCCCCACTCAGAAAGTTGCATCCCCAGGGGCATCGTGAACATGAGAGCGGGGGTCTAATACCACCCACAGAAAGGGCAGTGCAGCCTCTGCCACAGAAACAAGAAGAATGGACCCTGGCTTTTAGTATGCAATGATTTCTCAGCCTCTGATAGGTGGCTTGCTGTCACAAAGTCCAATATTAAAAATACCTAGTGCATAAATTCATATTTGCAGTGTTATTCAGAAGAGACCCACATGACACACTGTACAATGATACCCAATCCACCATAAAGAAGTTATGAAAGTTGTTGCATGTGTCTTAACTTGGGCAGTTTTTCAAACCTCCGTATCTCCGAGGCTTCAGACTTTTTATTTAAAATACCTGGAGAGCCCGTTCTGCAGTACATTATCCTTCAAGCCGGCGTCACTGAGGCACTGGGGTATGGATTAAACTGGAAGCACATGAATGAGGAGTACGACTAGTATACTGTGTATTTAAGAGATACTGTCAATGGAATAAAGCATTGTCAAAGGATAATGGTTTCCAGCTGCCACATAAATGTCAAAGCAAAGCCAAAGCATTTATTTTCAAAGCAAAAGGCAGGGAAGTAATGTGATCCCCAGTTTGTACATAATAAGGCTGTAAATCCATCAGGGCTCTTGATGGTATGCAGCGATGTGTCTACACTAGGATGTGCAAACTGGATTAGATTCCAAGGCAGCCATCAGAGCTCTGTTCCAAGATGGCTGCTGCTAGAATGGCACTGAACACAAACAAAGGAAAAGACTGTGCTCGAAATGCTTCTCAGTCTCACTCCGTTACCAAGGATGAGAGGGAACTGGGATGATGTATTCAAATTTCCTCTGGAACCAAAATAAAGAAGTCTTCTGTATCTGAGGGAAGTGAGGAAGGGGCAGGTAGGGAGGAGGGAGGTATTGAGAATAAGGAGATGGGAACTGGTCCGCTGTTCCCCTCTGCCCACCGTTCAGAGAATGAAGAGGTAAGGTTCGCCAGGCAAGTCCTGTCTTCTCTTACGTGTGTGATTCTTGCAGGGCAGATTTCCAGTGAGAGGTCACAGATATTATTTCTCAGCCCCTCCAGGGCAAAGCTAAACCTCATTTCCTGTCCTGAGCTGTGCACAAAGATTGATTGATCGATTTCACAAATACTCACTAAGCACCTGCTCTTTGCCAGGCACTTTGGTAAGCACTCCAGTCTAGTTAGGAAAGAGGCTACGGTAGCAACCCAGGAGAGAAAGGGTCCTGGTGACAGGAAGAACAGAGGACTGATTTAGGCAACATTAACGAGGTGCGTTTGGTAAGACTTGGTGGTGGATTAAATGTAGAGGGGTAAGAGGCAAGAGAGGGAGATGAGTAGTTTAGTTGGACATGTAAGTTCATTTCCTGTGGACATTTTAAATGGAGAGACCAGGAGCTAGTTGGAAATATATGGATCTAAAACTCAGAATGGGATTGGCACTGGAGACCCTGATGTAGAGACCGTCAACGTATGTGACTGAAGTCAGGGAGGGAAGAAATTTGTGGGGAAGAAGAGGTTAGGGAAGGAACACAGTTCAAGCCATTGGAAGAGGAAGATGCAGGCGCAGAAACAGACCCAGGAGAGAGGTCCCAACACGTGAGATTGTTCTGCACCAGCTCTGCGATTCTTCATGTTTGGACTCTTTCATTGGACATAATCTACACATTCACATTGGAGCTTTTGGTTGTCGCTTACCCCTTTTATAGCCAGAGTGCCACAAGAAGGAGCCAACAAATTGTATCTGTCAGTCTGCTCTTTATCTTCTGAAGACACGCCAAGTTTCCATGTATAAAGAAGCTATTTTGAGAGTGTGTACATAAAAGCTTCAACAGTGTTGCTCTTTTGCTGAAAAGTAACTCCATTGATTTAAATCTATTATTTAAAAACGTCGTTGTAGTCTTAAAATCTCAAAATGAAAATGTTTCTCCCCTGCCATTCTTCTTTTTAAAGCACTTTGGGTCATGTCCATTGTAGCCACTCAGGGCAGAGGAAGGAACAAGTTGGGCTTAGCTCTAGGGTGCTGGGTTTGGATAGAAGAGGATATCTGTGCCTGGGAAAAACTGCAGTTTAGATAATGTAATTTTAATTTTTGGAAATTATTTCTCTTGGGAAATTATGTCTTGTTGCTAGCAAAATTACTCTCTGAACATCCTTTGGTTCCACGTTAACCTTTCCTTTGATATTAGTGTCATCATTACCCCAATTATATTAATCAACCATGCTCACCAAGTTTCTGGCCAAAATGCTCAAAAAAAAAAAAAAAAAACCCGAAAAACTTAGTCCATTTGCCATTTGTCACCGGATTAGGATTAGCACAAATTTGCAGGTCCATTAAAACATTCTTATGCATCTCCATTCCCCTGTGTGCCATTATTTTAGAAATTCTTAGCAGAACACATATATATTCAACACTTGACGTAAGATAATTTGCGTTTGCTGTGTTTGGAAAATAACTCACGTGGGAGAAAGTTGCATTAAATAAATAATAGACATAAAATTTATAATTCTATATATTTCAAAGCTAATGTTGCTAACTTACAATAGAATGGTAACATGAAGACACGGTGCTATAATTTGATTGATTTGTTTTGACAACAGCCAAATAATTGAGAGTGAAAGGTGTCAGCACAGATGAAATATTGTCTAAGCCACGTTCAAAAGGCAAGCCTAGCAGCAGCTGCAACCAGAGTTTTATTTCTTTTGATTCCATACTGGTACTCACCTCCAGTTTATTATGAAACCATGAAAGGTGCACGACTTCCCCAGCTAGGGAGACTTTTATGGAGAGGCTAGAAATAGAAGTTTGTCAAATAGTTGAACAACAAATATAGACAAAAGGATGGGAAATGGCTGGAGCATCCCGAGCTGAATGCTATCTGCCTGTCCCTTGCTTTTGCAAGTTGCAGCTCTCCTGCGTTATGGCTCATTTGGAAGAGATTCTGAGTCAGGGCAAATATTAGATCCCATTTTTCTGCCCCTTGTCAGGAGATGGGCAAAAAAGAGGGGTGTCCTTGGCACCATTTCTGGGCCCAGCAGATGGGGGAGGGAGGTGACCCAACTGAAAACCCTCGTGCCTGGTGGACAGCAAGATTTGAGTGAATATGGGGGCGCCTGGGTGGCTCAGTTGGTTAAGCGACTGCCTTCGGCTCAGGTCATGATCCTGGAGTCCCGGGATCGAGTCCCGCATCAGGCTCCCTGCTCTGCAGGGAGTCTGCTCCTCCCTCTGACCCTCCCCCCTCTCATGTGCTCTCTCTCTCATTCTCTCTCTCTCAAATAAATAAATAAAATCTTAAAAAAAAAAAAAAAAAAAAGATTTGAGTGAATATAGAAGCTAAATGGCCAAGGGAGGCTTGATCAGGAGAAAGTCTCTGCCCTTAGGCAACTGTTGAGCGCAGTGGTGACAAGCTTGCTCGTGGCGTGACCTGGGCAGGGTACTGTGATCTTGGAGACCCGCTGTCCTCAGATATTTTATAGAGTCGTTTAATGATTCAGTGCGATACTGTGTGGCTCATGTCTCGCATAGCGCCCGACACTTAGTAAGTGCAACACGAATGACAGACTCAGTGGCCTCCGTTATACATGGGGAGTATGTTCCAAGCCCCTCACTGCATGCCTGAAACCATGGATGGTACTGAATGCTATATATTCAGTGCTTTTTCCTATATATACTTAGCTATGGTAAAGTTTAATATATAAATTAGGCACAGTAAGGGATTAACAATAGTATTATAAAATAGAACAATTATAACAATATACTGTAATAAAAATTGTGTGAATGTGGTCTCTCTCTCAAAATATCTTATTGTACTGTACTGTCTTTATCTACTGTATCTACTTATTGAAGGACTTGTCCTTGTGCTGATAGGAGATGTTAAAATACTGTGTGATGAGATGAAGTGAGGTGAATGACGTAGACACTGTGACGTAGGCACTGTGACGTAGGATTAGACCACTTTTGACCTTGTGATGACATGTCAGAAGGAGGGTCATCTGCTTCCAGACCACAGTTGACCATGGGTAACAGAAACTGTGGAAAGCAAAACTGCAAATAAAAGGGGATTACCATACTTTTATTACTTAGAGTTGCAAAGTCCAAAATGATACCCAAGAGCCACACGTGGCTATCAGGCCTTAGAAATGTGGCTAGTGCAGGGACGCCTGGGTGGCTCAGTCGGTTAAGCATCTGCCTTCGGCTCAGGCCATGATCCCGGGGTCCTGGGATCAAGCCCCACATCGAGCTCCCTGCTCAGTGGGGAACCTGCTTCTTCCTCTCCCTCTGCCTACCGCTCCCCCTGCTTGTACTTTCTCTCAATCTCTGTCAAATAAAGAAATAAAAATAGAAAGAAAGGAAGAAAGAAAGAAAGGTGGCTAGTTCAAATTGACATATGCTATAGATATAAAATCCACATGGTTGCAAATACCTCATTAATATTTTTATCTTGATACCATGTTGAAAAGATGTTTTGGACCTATTAGGTCAAATAGAATATATTGTCAAAATTAATTTCACCTGTTCCTTTTTATGTTTTTAAATATAGATACTAGAAAATTTTAAATTACGTGGTTCACATTTGGGGCTCCCATTATGTTTCTATTGGATGGCAATGGCCTGGTCTGGAGGATCTCCCTAAATCCCATATACATGTGGCACTAATTAAAAGTTGTGTTCATTAAAAATGAAAATAATTAGCATCATTTAAATTTGGGAACCTCAAGCAGAAAAATCACAAAGAATCTGCTTTGGTGACAAAAATTAGAATAAATTTTGTAGGTTCTCTGCTGTAGTTTAGGGACTGTTTGGGATTTTTATCTATATCTATCTATCTATCAAGGATATAATTTTTATTAACAACTTCCAGTGATTAGAATCTAAAGTTCTCTTTCCTTTTTAAAAATTATTATACTTTGGGGCGCCTGGGTGGCTCAGATGGTTAAGCGTCTGCCTTCGGCTCAGGTCATGATCCCAGGGTCCTGTCTCTCTCTCTCTCTGTCTCTCATGAATAAATAAATAAAATCTTTAAAAAAAATAAAATAAAATAAAAATTATTATACTTTGTACTTTGAACTATAGAGAATATATATATATACACATAATAAAATGATCTAGAATTAACAACTATTAACATTTTCCCACCTTTGCCAGAGATCTTTTATCTTAAAAAAATGAAACATCATAAATAATGCTAAAATCCTCCTCTACCTCTCTCCAGTCATTCCACAGTATTCCCCACTCCTAGAAGTAACCACTACCCCTCCAGTGCATGTGTTTATAAATTTACTAAATATATATGGTTGTATATATATATATAATATATATATACACATATATACACATGACCTATACAGTATATAGTATATTGTAAATATATGGTATTATTTTGGATGTATTAAAATTTTACATGACGGTAGCACACTCTAGATATATTTTTATATCTTGCATTTTGCTTTTGAGGTTTGTCCATGTTGATACATGTAGATAGAAATTATTAGAATTTATTTTGATCATCTTATTTTGTGGGTTTTTTTCATCATGCTTTTTCTGCCCTTTTTCTCCTTTCTTGCATTCTAATGGATTTGTTGAGTTTTCTTTTTTTCCACCTACTGGATTGGAAGTTAAACATCTATTTTTATTCTTTTAGTTGTTATCCATATATTTGGAAATGTGTTTCAAGGTGTCACATCAGTATTTTCATCTTTCCTCCCAAATAACATTGCAACTTTTTGATCACCTCCTCTCATCTTCTATACTATTACTCTCCAGCATTAGTTATTCTTCATACTGTTGTGTTTACAATCTCTCTTAGCTTTCATTAAATTTGCAAAATTCTTTACCCTTCATTATGTCTTATATCCCATTTCTTCCTTTCAGAGCTTTCTGATTCTGAGGTGCTTGGTGAATATAGAAGTTTATTATCTTTGAATGATAAACTGAGTTTCATTTGTTTAAAATGCTCCTTCTGGGGGCGCCTGGGTGGCTCAGTCTTTTAAGCATCTGCCTTCGGCTCAGGTCATGATCCCAGGGTCCTGGGATCGAGTCCCGTGTCAGGCTCCCTGCTCAGTGGGGAGTCTGCTTCTCCTTCTCCCTCTACCCCTCTACCCCTCCCCCCTGCTTGTGCATGCTCTCTCTCTCTCTCAAATAAATAAATAAATAAAATCTTTTTAAAAATGCTCCTTCTGTCCTTATTTTCTATTATTTAGCTGGATGTAGAATTCCGGGTTAATAGTTAATATTTTCAGCAGATGAAGAAATTATCTTCTGGGCTCTATTTTTTGCTGATAATAAATATATTGTCAGTTTAATTGTCATTCCTTCACAGATAAAATGCCTTTTTAAATCATGGCTGATGTTTGTCTTTGGGATTCACCAATTGTACTGTGAAAGACTTTGGTATGGATTTATTCTTATTTATCCTGCTTGGCACTTAGGATTCCTCACATTTCAATCATTCTTCTCTCCCAGTCTCTCACTTCTTTCCTCCAGGAACTCCTATTACATGTCCACTGTCTTCCATGTCTCTGAGCCTTTCATACTTTCTCTCTCATTATATTTTGTGCTGCATTTTTTTGTGATTTCCTTAGATCGATCATCCAGTTTTCTAATTCTCTCTGTAGTTATGTTTAATATTATGTTTCACTTTAAATTTTTCATTTTAAAGACTGTATTTTTCACTACTAGAAGTTACATATTTTTTTCCTTTATGGTTTCTGTTTTTTTCTAGATTCTTTTTAATCACTTTAAATATGCTGATTTTATAATCGTCTTCAGACTGCCTTTTAGCTTAAGTACTTGAGGAGCTAATTAAAGATTGCTGTCTCTCCCTTATTCATAGTGGAATATGTCAATATGTGGTAAGAAATTTTTTATTTTGAACTCACTTTAAACAGAGATAGTTTTTCTATGAATTCCTTTAAACTTTGGGTTGTATAAGTATTGCTAAATATTTATTTGCTTGTGCCAAATGCCCAACAAATTTCATAAATGATCTCTCTGTTTGGAGATATCTGCACCATATACATAGCATAAATTTGGACTACATTATGAAGTTTTCTCACATACAGTTTTCCCTACCCAAGGCCTTTAACAGAAACAAACATCTCTGTTAATTCCCTGGGCTAGTGAATGGGATTCATCTCATCTCTTTTCACTGTTGGGGCAGCCCTTTCAGGGTTCTGGATTTTTAGAAGGGTATCAGTTCAAACAGCTCTTCTCACACGGGCCCAAGTCCCCAGATCCCGTCCCTATGTTGGTGGCCAAACATCAGCCTCATGCTAGCCAGGTCTAACTCATGTCTGTCCTCAGAGGGCAAAGGTGTCAGTTAGTGTTCTTGCTCTTCTTGATTTCTGATGCCTGAGGGTTTCCCTTTCTGCCCGTGTATCCCAATTTTTGACATATTTTAGGCATAACTTCTATATATTGGAAGCAGAAAAATTGTCCATGCTAGGTCAAATATTTTTCCATGAAAAGTCTCTTCCTCCCCCTTTTGTCAATTTCTCTAGGTGGGTCAAGTCTGGATAACTAATCCTTAGCAGATACATAATTCCTAAACATTTCAAGCATTCTATTAAACTTGGTAGCAATTTAAATTGAATTTTTTCTGGAACTTCCAGAAATTTGTAAATATTCTTTGTGGAATTATTGGAAACTTTGAGAAAGAAAGCAACAAGACCATTACAAATATTAATATTGCAATCCTCTGGGATATTCTTGAGTGATAGATCTATCTGTGGTTCTTATTAAATAAACCAAATTCTGTGTGGATTCCCAAGATTATTCAGCTAAACTTTGGTCTCAAAATAAGTAACCAGCAGGGATCACAAATAAGTTAAGAAATTTCTCAGTTTCAGAAAAACATAAAAGGTATTCTTTAGTTTTTATTTTTAGGATATTTCTAAATTTTGATTTTGATTTTAAAATAAATTTTAATTTATTAATTGAATTAATTTTGTATCTATTAAGGATGTAGAAATTAATTCTGAACTGATTCTGCATTTTAAAAATCCCTAATATTTTTATTCTGAAATATTCAAACCATAACAGAGGAATACAGTGAATACCTATGTGCCTACCCAGTGTTATATCAAATTCTAACATTTTTCCCTTCTTGCTTCATATTGCTTCTTTAAAATATTACAAATACAGTTGAAGTAGTCTTTGTAACACTCCCAGATCCCATGTTCCTCCGTCATTTTTGTTTTTTGTGGGTTGTTTTTTTTTCTTTTTTTATTATGGTTAAAATATACATAACATAAAATTTACCACTTTAACCACTATTCAGGGGCATTAAATACATTCACATTATCATGCAATCATCATCACCATCATCTCTAGAACTTTTTCATCTTTAGCAATTGAAACTCTGTCCCCATTAAACAATAACTCCATTACTCCCTGCCCCTGGCAACCACCCTACTATTTTCTGGCTCTATGAATTTGAGTACTCTGAATATTTCATTAATTGGAATCAGACAGCATTTGTCCTTTTGTGACTGGCTCATTTCACTTAACATAATGTCTTCAAGATTCATCCATGTTGTAACACGTGTCAGAATTTCCTTCCTAAGACTGAATAAGCTTCCATTGTAAGTATATGCCACATTTTATTTATTCACTCATCTGTCAATAGATACTTGGGTTGCTTTCACCTTTTGACTACAGCGAATAATGCTGCCATGAATGTGGGTGTACAAATAATCTGTTTGTCCCTGCTTTCAGTGCTTTGGGGTACATAGCCAGAAGTAGAGCTGCTGGATCATATGGTAATTCTATGCTTAAGCTGCTTGAGGAGTCGCCATACCATGTTTCTTAGCAACTGCACCATTTTACATTCCCACCAATGACGCGCAGCATTACAATTTTCCACATCTTCTCTAATACCTGTTAAATTCTGGGGCTTTTTTTCTTGTATTGTTTTGATAGTAGCTCTACTAACAGGGATGAAGAGGTATCTCGTTGTTGAAGGAGCCTTTTTGAGACAATAATTAATTACCTACTGACTTCTCCTTATACTGCTTAATCACATTTGGGTATATTCCAAATAACCTAATAACCTAAGGAGAAAATAACCCTAAGGAGAGAATGTACACTTTAGAAGTTGCCTTATTTCTGCTTCATGGCCTGCAAACGGTAAATATTATAGGTACAGTCATAGGTATAATTGCAGTTGGATTTACATTTTCAAGTACATATACATGTATTTCATATGCAGGTGAACACGAGCAACATTTGTCATGAAAGAAATTCTTTCAGTGCAGATGTTCTTTGCCTATTGACTTCCATTACAATTAAATAAAAAATATATTTACCTATAGATAGAATGAAAACTTTCCTTGAAGATTTTCAGGCAGTGGCTCACTCACTGGGATGCTGACTGCTGGAATCCGATGGAAGGACTCTGTGAAGAGATTCAGGACCTAGACAATAGTTCTCTTTTCCTTTGTGCATTTTTTTCAATCTTGAAATGTTCCCTACCTTGGAGAGCTCTCTAAGCACCTTTCTGAATCATAAGAATCTCTTCCATGCCAGGGCATTGCTTTATTTTCTGTTTTGAATGCCACAAATGTTTCTACCGTGTTCATGCTTTGGCCTGGTAGAAACCATTCTCAGATCCTTTGGAGGATGATGTTTATTTTTCTAGTAAATGCTGTGCTCTAGTTCTTGTTCTATTCTAGCCTAAATTTTTATCATTGAAGGCTTCAAGTTCTATTTTAAGAAGTAAGCTTGTTCCCCACTTTACCATTTCTGTCCAGTCTTATATACCTAATATATTCCTGAGACATTTCTGGTGCCTCTTCATGTGCAATAAATGGCATTGTTTGTCAAGTGTGATCTACACTTGGGGCATCTGGGTGGCTCTGTTGGTGAAGCGTCTGCTTTTGCCTCAGATCATGGTCTCTGGGTCTGGATCAAGCCCCACTTCAGGCTCCCAGCTCAGCAGGGAGTCTGCTTTTCCCTCTGCCTCTCCCCCTGCTTGTGCTCTCTCTCCCAAATGAATAAATAAAAAATCTTTTTAAAAAGGTGTGAACTACACTTAGCAGAGCTACACTTCACCAGCAAGTTTTGTTCTGTTTATCATTTTCATAATCTACACAGTCTGCCTTCTCCTCTGGCAGAGAACAGAGTACAGGAATAAGGTAGGCAGCTCGCCTCAGAGAAAAGCACAGGTGTACCAAAGCCCCTCAAAATCATCAAGTCACTGGTGCTCATAAAACTGTATTGCATGCTTTTTCAGGAGATTAATGAGTGGGTCATAAAATAGCATTAATTTTTTGGCCAAATTCCAGTCAGAAAGTTGCGGGTTTCCTAGGTAGTGCTTTTCCAACTGCCAGAGGCTTGCTCTGAGAATATTTGCAGTTGAAAACACGAATGCTATTGCATTTTTCCACTTGAAAAAGAAATAAAAATATGAAATCATCAAGCTATCCAGTGTTCCTGGCCAGGTGTGTGCTCAGGTGTAAAGTACCCCCTTCATGGGGAGGAGGATGAGGATGCTAGAGGAGAATGCTAACAGGAGTCCCCAGCACACATATCTTAGACCCACAGATACATGCCTTACTGTATCTGTCCCCAGATCAGTCCCCAGATTCTGTCATGGAGTACATACTTTTACTCACATGGTACAGAAAAAGGACGGGCTCACCCACCATCACAGCTTTTCAGAAATTCTGGGTGTCCCTCAGTAAATGTGACTGTGTCTATAAGTGCAGTTTTCTCTGTGAGACCTGGGACAGCCTTCCATGTTGGTTCTTGCCTCCTGAATGTTCCAGAATATTATGTGACCTTGTGAATTTACTTATTTACAGTCATCTGTCAACTGTATTTTAAAAAATGAGAACTTGAAGCACTTTTCACCTGAAATATTTCAATACTGTCTTCACATAGAAATACCATTTATGAATTTAAATGAAAAAACAACAACTTTAAAGCACTTTGACTTTCACAGGCTCTTGGGAGAAATTAGGAATATTACCAAATGTAAAAAAAATCTCTTCAATTCAGAATACCATTAAAGTAATAAACATTTAATTAAGGAACTAAAACTTGAAAAGAGGCCTGTTTCATAATGATGTTTTTGTCCATAACTGCCCAACTCCCTCCCACATTATTGTTGTAATCGAGATATTTTATATTCTCATAACAAAAGTGTATGGTGGCCTGTTTGGTCTGAATATTTCTGAGAAAATCTCAGTGCACTGAGTTTCAACTCCTTCTTCTCCATTAATGAGAAACCCAGATTCCAAAGCACGTTCCCATCCAGGCAAAATTTCCACATCCAAACATTCGTGGAATTATCAGGTATGAAAGATACAAAGACTTTATCGAAAATCTGATCTATAATTTTATTTTATATTTTAAAGATTTTATTTTTTATTATTTATTTATTTGAGAGAGAGTGAGTAAGAGAGAGAGAGAGAGCACAAGCAGGGGAAGGGGCAGGCAGAGGGAGACTGAGAAGCAGACTCCCCACTGAGCAGGGAGCCCGATGCGGGGCTCGATCCCAGGACCCCGAGATCATGACCTGAGCCGAAGGCAGATCCTTCACCGACTGAGCCACCCAGGTGTCCCTATAATTGTATTTTTAAAAACTAGACTATCTAGCCACTGCCTCTGTATGTAATACATATGTGTGTACATGTGTGTTCCTTAGCAAATGTTCTGTATTTTTTTGCCGGTGTAAAATGTTCCCATATGTGCCAATTTTGTCATGACAAATATTTGACCACATGGATTTCATGCCTTAGAAATACATCTGCATTTTAGGAGGAAAATAAGATTCCTCAGGTCTCTTGCAGATTTTAATGTAAAATTAATTCTTTTTAAAAAAGACTTTTAAAAACACAACATTTTTCTAATGTACATTAAGGATGTTGGAGAAGTTCACTGAAGCATATGCTCTGAGCTTTCAGGAGCAATCTGTAGTCAGGCATTTTAAATGAAAATTGATTTGTGATTTACATGGTCAGTGGAAAGAAAATTAACTTATGGAAGGTTGTAATGAAATATTAGACAAGTAAAAAAGTAGATGGTGATCTAGTGGAACTAAAAGTCCCATCTGGAAGAATTCTGTGACATTTTTACATTTATCTGTGTTCTGCATGAGTTGTAATGTTAGTGGTAATTTTATGGGACTGAACTGAAATGAAAAGGGTGTTATCACAGATTGCTTACAATATAGGATTGTGTTCAGTGGAGAGTCCTGTATCCTTTTCTCCATTTTCCTATAATATGACTCATTGCACTTTTTTCAGCTACTGTTGTTGAATGCATTCAGCCTTTTACTTGAGGTTATTAAAGAAGAACATCAAACGCTCACAAATACAATCTAACCACACATTTCAAAGCAGCCTTGCAACTTCCGCTTAGTTCTGCATTGTCTAGGTCACGTCCAGGAAAGAACCTCCAAGATGTACACAAAAGAAGCAAGGACACTGAATGTGAAGCTTTCACCCTACACTGGGTATTTGGAGGGGGGGGGAGGTGTGAGGGGCGGATTCAAAACTCCAATTAACACCTCACCAAAACCTAGAGCTTGTTAGCAGAATGGGAAATTCATACCTTCCTAGAAATGAATCATTCAGAAATTGTCCATTTCCTCCTTTTCTCTTCCAATTTTGTAAAAACAATCCCTGTTGTTTCTGTGGTCAGAGAAGTATGTTCTGGTACAAAAAGGTGAAGACTCTTTTCTTTTTCTGTTGGGTAGGAAACATCCATCAGATTTCAGTATTAATTAGTGGATATAAATTTTAAAAGGGAGAATACCTAGTGGGTTTAAGTCCATATGCTAATCTTTTTTTCTCCTTGCATTTACTCTATTTGACAGATGGCCATAACTTTTTGAAAGTATACAGTTTCTGGATTACTGTAACTTAAACATTTGATATCATTTAAATATGTTGACCCTGTGCTAAAGCATAAGCCATGAAATTATTTGCCTTAGAATTTCAAAATCCAATTTCTATCTCTCTTATTTTCTTTCCTTTCATCTCTTGCTCCAGGAACCACAGCTGAATGTAGGTAGAACTTCTACAAATTCTAAAGATTAAGGTCTTTGGCTAAATTGGTGCCTATTTTTACTGTATTTAAATAAATCCACTACATGTGGGGAATCTTACTTTTAGGATTGGCAGTTTGGATTGTCCTCTGTTATTTTAAATTATTTTCATCCAGTATTTTTCATTTGTGAAGTTTCTCATTTTTTCCCTCACTGTTTTCTCAATAAGAAAACAGCTAGTTATTTCAGTAGATTAAACTGGACCATCCTCATTTCAACCAGAGTGGCAACCTTCTATCCCTGTAACTAGAGTGGTGGCACTCACGCGGGGTTGCCGCTCGGAATCACCCAGAAGCCTTGCAGAAAATGTCAATGTCTAGGTCCCATTGAAAGGTTCTGATTTAGTGGGTCCAGGGTCAGTGATGACATTGGTACCTTTTAAAAACTCCCTAGTAGAGCTTAATGCACAGCCAGCATTCAGCCTACAGTCTGTAAGAACAGGCCCTAGGGACACTCCTTGTGAGGTTACTCTATCACAGGTGTGGGGCAAGAGGAGGGAGCTGGATTCCCTTGCTTTACCCAGGGACACAGCTCCACCTCTTCCCTCTGCATGCAGTTCTTATGGTCCAGGAACCATTATGTGACCCACAATATTTGGATGTGTACATTTTGACCTAAATATACATACAGTCAGATTCTAAGAGACCTCTGCATTATTTATTTAATTGCATTTTCAATCCTATGCTCAAAATACACTTTGAATCTGGTCTTGTTTTGTTTTTTTGATGACTTAAATGGAGATTTCTGTTCTGATTTAAAATAAAAGAGTAAAAAACTTATGACTTCCTCCTGAGAGCTAGCTTGAAGTGTCTGTTTTGCAGAGCATGGCCCATAGTCTCCATTCTTCTTGCTTGGTTTTTAGTTGTTTCCTTCAAGTGGAAAGCAAAGAGCCCCCCCCCCCCCACTGAAATGTCCTCCAACGTCAGAATCCAAGACCGTAGCTGTGGGTGCTGACGTAGCATTTAAACAGCCATTTGACATTCGTCCCTCCTGTCATTTCTACAGCGCATTTGGTTCATAACATTTCTAGGGGAAAGGCCACAGATCTGTCACCAGCAGTGTTTGTGGCACTCAGAAAATAAAGTGGGGTGGTTAATGATAGCTGGGGCAGCCCGAGTAATCACAGGATGCTGCCGAGGTCAATATTCCATATCGGCTTTCCGTCCGTCCATCCGAAACAATATACCGGAGTAAATGCAATCAGTAAGTGGTTGCAAATGAATCTTTTAGGGACATCAGCATTACAGAAACAAGAGATTCAAGAGGAGATGCTAAGTGGATCTTTGGGTTTGTAATTGCAGCCCTGGGAATCATTACCCTAATTAATAGCTGTTAAACCCGGGACCCTGGCTGCTGGGCACATGCATGAGTTTGCCATCGCGGTCCTGGGAGGGTCTTTGGGCTCTGCCAAAAGTGTCAGTGAGGTAAACAGACCCTGGGGAAGGCCTCCTGGCCCCCATCTTTTCCTAACCACAAGAACATCCCTGGTGATCAGATAGCTCTCTTATCACAGACCACAAAGTGGTGAGTGGTGGCCGCGGAATAGGGTGAGGCGATCCATTTGGGCCCTCAGTTCCTGTTTGGGAAAGAGAGACTTGGATGTTCGCTGCTTCCGGGGGATTGGTCGCTCTGGAGGGAAGACAGCAACCCTCTTGACATTTGCCTGTGAACCTATAAAGAACTCGAAAGACAGAACACAGGAGGGCTTTTGTTTGGGACCCCCGAGGCCTACTTCAGTGCACCATCTTTAAGAGATGAAAACCAACTCTTGTCTAGGCCAAACCGTGAACCAGGCCAAGTTTGTTTCTGCGCCCTCCATTTTCCTTTGCTCTCTTCAGTGATGCTCTTTTTTTTTTCTCCCCTCCTCACCCTCCTCCTACTGTCCAGGCTGGTAGGTGCTTCTGCCTTCTCTTCTGGGCCAAACCAAACCTCCTCTTGGAAAAGGTTCCAATGAACTTGCACGTTTGAGGTATAATTTCCCAATAATGCTTCCAGAAATACTTACAAGACAGCAAAATCACAAGCCAGGCATCAGTCACCTGGGTTTGGGAATTATTTTGGAAGAGGGAAAAAAAAACCCAACTTTGCCTTATATCCTCATCCTGTGGCCTGATTGACTTCACTAAGGAGATATTAGATATTGAGGACCTGCTATAATCATTGATTTATTGAATTACTCACTGTGTAAGCTGATATACGTAAGACATATGAAGACCTGCTGCTGATCAAAGTCTTCTCCACAACAATCCAAATACTATCTACACAAAAGATGTCATCCTCATCCACACTTTCCAAGTGTATGTGTTAGGGAAGCAGGTGGGTGTTATTCTAAGAGCCGTGTTATGTCTCTATTTACCTTGCAATCTTTGCCCTAAGCAGCCGGTGTGATCCTGGACATGGTGAGGAAAGGGGGGAGTTAATGCAAACATCGTGAGGATGTTAATGACGGTGTTCCGATTCAGATCCGATTCACATTTATTGAGCATATGCTAAATGCTAAGTGTTGTCAAAACTCATCTTGCTTCCCTCCCACAGACACTCTGTGAGTGGGCATTATTCTCCTCACTGTGCACAGTAGTTAACTGAGGAACAGATATGCTTCAGGGATTTTCCCACAACAATACAACTAGGAAGCAGCCCCGTCTAAGTTTGAACTTGAAGTCTCTGACCACTCCTCCCTTGCTCCTTCCACTGTAATGCTACCGTGACTTGGGGAGTCTTTACCTGCCATTGGTTTGGAAGATTTAAAATGGCTCCCACAAGCTCTATAAAAAGTTCAAGATGGCATGGTTGGATTGCATAATCCCAGTATGCTGAGCTAGCAGTAGGTGCTCAGTAAAACAATGAATTGAATTGATTAACTGGAGCAACCTCATACCTCTTAATACAGCATTTCTTCTTCCCACAGCAATGGAAGAATTTCTAAGTCAATCCAGAAAGGGAGGAAATTCTTAGGGGTCCAACAGAAGTATCTGAACTGATTCAGATAATTTCTGCCATTCTGAAAATAAATAAGCAAAGGAAGAATGTCAGTCAGTACTGGTCAGTATTCTTAATGTGGCTTTTTGTGCATATCTGATGAATATTATTGCCAAAATTTTATTTTATTTATTTTATTTTATTTATTTTTAAAGATTTTATTTATTTATTTGACAGAGAGAGAGACAGCGAGAGCAGGAACACAAGCAGGGGGAATGGGAGAGGGAGAAGCAGGCTTCCTGCTGAGCAGGGAGCCCGATGCGGGGCTTGATCCCAGGACCCTGGGATCATGACCTGAGCCAAAGGCAGATGCTTAACAACTGAGCCACCCAGGCGCCCCTAATGCTGAAATTTTAGAATGAGAATTCAAACCTCCCCACAATAGGTCAGTGTGCTAATAGAGTAGGAAGATGCTAAATGAAGGATTAAAGCAATGGTCCTCTACTGAGAGAGATCCCCTAACCCCTAGCAGGAGATATTTGGCAATTTCTGGAACCAGTTTTGTTATCACTGAGGGTGGGGCATCCAGAGGGTAGAGACCAAGGATGTTGCTCAACATCCTATAATGCCCAGAACAGCCCCCACAAGGAAGAATTATCGGACCCAAAATATCAATTGTGCTAAGATTGAGAAACCCTGAGTTAGAGAATTAATTTTAGAGGGGAAAAAAATGACAAAGGGTAAAGAAACGTGATTGAATTTATGATCTCAAAGTGAAAGTGTGTTCTGGCTAGAATTTGAGATAAGAAAAGAGTCTTAATATTGTTAGTTTGATTGAAAAATTATTTCAGTATCTTTCATAGTTTAATGGGATTAGCCTCATAAGAAATTTCAATCAGCCGTGGAGTCAAATTCCTGGAAAACAGCCATGATAAGAAGTAGTATGTTTTGACCACCTGCCATATGCCAGGCATTTACTTCATGCTTTACAAACATCTTATTGAACACTCACAACTCTATGAAATGTGTAGAATTTTACCCTTTTATATATGATGAAATTTTGGCTTGTGAGAGATGGAGTGGTATAGCAGAGATATTTAGTCCTGTGTCCACCAAACCCTCTTTCCTTTTCCTCCTGGACCATATTTTCCATCCTTTCTTGCACTTAGGAGGGCTCTGTGACTGATCCTGGCAAAAGGAATGGGTGAAGTGAGATAGCTTCCAGGACTGGCTCCTAAAAATCTCTCCCATGTAATCCCTTGCGTGATCTCTCTTCCCTCAGCTGCTGGCCAGATACAGAGGATCCGTAGAAGACTCCAGGGGTCCTGGGGAATGGCCTGGATCCTGAATGACTGTGTGGAGCAGAGCTCCCCCTCCCCCTCAGGGGACCTTAATGTGACAGAGAAAAAAACTTCTATTGCATGTAGCCATTAAGAAACTGGGATTGTTTCTTGAAGCAATTGATGTGCCCTGATTAATACAAGTAGCTATTAAGTAAGCTGGAATTTGAACCTGTGTTTTTCAGTTCCCAAAGCCCCCATTCATGTCTACTACATTATGCCACAAATAAATGATTATTAACCTTTTCAAGACAAGTACAAATTATTTTCAAGCAACAGATAGAGAAAGATGTCTATAATTTTCTCTGTGCTTCTTCTGTATAGAAAATTCAAAGTATATAGCTATCATTGAAATTTTCTCATTATGACAATTTCATAAATTGATACAAATATAGCCATGGAGTGTATAAATATTCAACAATTTTAGAAGCAGATAAAAATGTATGATTTTATGATTACCATATGAATAAACACTATTGTTAACATGTTCCTCAGATGTTAACTAGATACCTACAAGTTCCACTTTCCAAGCACAAGATGCAGGTAAATAGGTTACAAAGATTTCAGAAAAAAACATGGAGAGAAGAGAAAAAATGTTTCTAGACTAGAAGAACCAAGTGCTGCTTACCAGTTCCTATTCCAAATCAAATTAAAATGCTGACTCTTGATGAATGGTAGAGGCCATCAGGTAGGAAGACAAACCCTGCATTTCCAAACTGAGGAACCAAGAAGAGAGTCTCTAAGACTCTGACCATGGTCGCCAGGTTGAGAACTCCTAAACAGAAAAGATGCAATTTCATAAGAATATGTATAGCTTCCTCCAGCATATAGGAGGTACTCAAATACGTATCGAATGAATCTGAATAGTAGTCTATTATTAAAATTCTAAGATCTAAACACAATAAACCCATACTGATTTTGTTGGTAGGTTTCCTTTCACTTCTTGCTACCAATGATTTCACTGAACTCAACATATCGAGCAAATACTGTTGCAGCAGCGATCATTTTATGTTGCCATGATATGCTAAAATCAGAAGCAGGTATAGTTCATGCCATTTGCCTGAAATGAAATATGTGCTAAAAAGGGAGGAAACTTCTAGTGTGGCATCAATTTCCATGGCATTAATCTGAGGACTCGCCCAGGAAATGAAGTTTTATGCTCTCTCGGGAACAGCTACAAATTTTCTTGACTCTTGCATGTAAATATTTTCATTCTTTAGGGGACGATTTTTTGGTCTTTAAGCTTTGAAGCTTATTGGCAACAATATTTTAGCTTATTGTGGATCACACTGTACCTCATTGTACGTTTAAGATGTTTTCTTACAAATGATTTGCTATTGATTCATTCATTCATTTATGCATCTGACATTTTATTAACTACCCCATGCTGTGCTCAGGAGATACTAGTTACCCAGCACCTCACCCAATTCTCACTGTTGTGATATTCTAACACAAATAAGACAGAGCTCGTAGTTTAGCGGGAAAAGTAGACATATAAACAGGCAATTTACAAAATAATTTAATAGAATATGGAGATAGGGACGCCTGGGTGACTCAGTCGGTTAAGCCTCCGACTCTTGATTTAGGCTCAGGTCATGCTCTCAGGGTTGAGGGATTGGGCCCTGCATTGGGCTCCTTGCCGAGCATGGAGCCTGCTCAAGATTCTCTCTCTCCCTCTCCCTCTGCCCCCCCAAAACTCATGGTCACGTGCGCATGCACGCACATGTTCTCTCTTTCTCTCTCTCTCTCTCTCAAAACAAACGAACAAAAAAAGTAGACTATGGAGACAAAATGAGAACTAAATAAATGGTGGTCTCCTCTGTCTTACCCAAAATGTATTCATGTTAAGCGGTATCCGATCTCAATTAGCATTCAGTTTTTCTCAAAATTATCATTAACGCTCTTCCTGAGTTGCCAATATTGTCAGCAATGTAATAATTATTTTTAGAAATCTGTGACTGCAAAGCTTCTCATGCTATTTGTTCTCATTCTCGGGGGTTGTAGGGAGGGTCTGTCCCAAGGATGATCCTTGGCCTTCCCTGATTACATGGAGACAAAAGCGTGTCCGGGGGTTGGATGATGAGCTGGGTTATAGGCTGAGGACCTGGGGCTCTTTGTTCCTGGCTGCGCCCCCTCCATGTGACCGCACTACGAAAGCCAGTGGCCAGGGTTCTGCGAACATGAGTCAATCCCCCAGAAGAAAGAGGACAAGTGAGTATCGCCCCACACAATATGGTCACATTACTGAACCTCCTGATGACTCATTTTCTCCTTCGTAGCTGGGTCTTGAAAAAACACATAAAACCCGATAACTTTAATTATATCAATCCATCTGCTCAGTTGTCCCCCTCTTGTGTTTTCCTGGCTCCCAGTTGTGAAATCAGGGCATGTGGATATTTCCTCGGAGACTTTTCATTAAATGGTATTCAGCACAGAGAAAGGCAGTGTTGAATCTTTAATGTTCCACTACCCATATAATGTGGGCCTCCTGTCCTGCTTGTTTGGGTATGAATTTTATGGAAACTGCATCTTTCGGGTATGCTAAGCATACAGCGCCATGGGAGCTCCACCCTGTGGAAAGTAATCCAAGGATGTTGAAATTTCTGTTGGACAAAACGCATGCCTCCCTTTTAATGATGAAATTGGTTCGCTCAAATATCAAATAGCATGGTACTCTCAGGATTCCTCATGATTAAAATTAAATTATTGAGGGAGGAAAGAGTCTGAATGGGAATAATTTTGTGGGCCTCTCATCAGCGAGCACCGTGCTCACTGTGTTCCAATGAAGGCCCCTCATCCCGTAGAACACAGTGTAAATTGCACCCCCTGCTGTTGTGTGATGCTATAGCCCGGGTCCTCCGAAGCCTTTGCCTCTAGGAGTTTTGATGTGCAGAAGATTCATTTCCATCAGTTATTGGATTTAGTGATATTTTCAGGTGAACACAAAATGCAGCAACGTTGCTGTGTGTTCATCTCTGGGAAGGAAGCCAACAGTAAAGGAATGAGATCACAGTGTGATGCTTTGGAAACTCTTTTCTTTGTGTTCTGGCTTGTCTTTTGGCCGCCTCATACACAACCTCTCTCTCGGTGCAAAACATCTTTGGTTGCAATCCACTCACCGCTTTTTCGCATGAGCAAAACTGCTACTTAATCGAGACTTATCAAGAAATTTGTTCTCTACTAATGTCAATTTTCTTGCCAACACATTGCATTTTCTACGCATCATTAATGCCATTGGGCCCATCTATTTCTGTTACACAGCATTTTTTTCCAGAGTTAAAACTATCCAGATAAGGCATCAGCCAACAAAATAACTTTTTTTTTTTTTTTTTTGCCAGCCTGCTAAGTGAATATAAGCTGTCTTGCGCATTACTCCCTGGGCTTGGCTTTCTTGCTGTGTTCAGAAACCTATCCTTTCATGCTAATCCAACAAAAACATCTATCTTCCTTTTTTTAGTTCCTGCATTTCTGATGCCTTGTAGATCCCTACTCTGCTCTCTTTTTGATGTTACACTCTATACCACCAAGGTGGTGATTCTGGTTCAACCTCTCACATTCTATGATTGCTACCCTTACCTTCCTAATTAATATTATACCACCTTTCCCTTTCCTCACTGTATACATACCTACTGCTCACATGCTCACCTCTCTTAGCAGCCTACCTTTATCCAACCCGGATCTATAGCCACTCGTTTTTATAAAAGATAAAGGTAGCGACAAAAGCAGTGTAATAGATGTATCTAAGCAGATCGGTAATAAAAATAGCTCCCAAGTATCAGGTACTATGCGCACGACTTTCCACCTATTATCTCATTTATACACATCATGATTTGCGAGGTAGTTATTGTCATCTTAGTTGTTCAAGGTCACACAGTAAGTGGTGGTGCTGAGATTCAAAACCAAGGTCTCAGGGCGCCTGGCTGGCTCAGTTGATAGAGCATGCAACTCTTGATCTCGGGGTCGTGAGTTTGAGCTCCATGTTGGGCACAGAGGTTACTTAAACACACACACACACACATACCACAAAGACTCCCTGCCTTAACCACTCTGCCGCACTGCCCTTCCTCCTTCCAGTTCTCTGGGTTTTCTCCCCCAGGAGTCAAAGTTTCAGCCTGTCTCCTCTCGGAGGTCTTCGGTGTTGACAAGACCTCAGTCTAGATCAGATTAGTTTTAGCCCTTTATTCCCCTTGCATTGTCTCCACTGAGCTTTTTAACATACAGGGAGCCCTTTCTTAGAATAGCTGTCACCTGGGTCTATTGTAATTTATACCTATTGACACTATGCTGCAGGTAATTCACCCTTGCAAACTGTCACTTTGCACTGTCACCAGAAGTAGCTAGCAAAGGGAAATTGTATGCATGGTGCCTATCAAGAGAGGGCCTTGGTATCCCCTGATGCAGCCGACCTTACATGGGGAAAGATGAGCCTGTACCTCTTGGATCACCAATAAGAGCATCCTTTGACGACTTGGGAGCCAGAAGAGAGGATTAACTCCTGAGATATGATCACTACTGAAATGAAATACTGGACAGGAGCATCTGCATTTTCTGGAACTTCCCTCAATAGATCTTTTACCCAGGCAAATGCAGTGACTGTACTGACCATTTCCTTTTGCGCGCTCAAAGATCTTATCCGATGCTTCATCGGAGAACCAAAGAGCTTTTGTTAAGTGGGAGAGACTTTAGAAATTACTTGTCCCCACCTTCTGTTTAGCAAGTTAAGAAATCGAGGTGCAGAAAGACTAAGGGATTCGCTCAAGGTTAAACATGGTGAAGACTCCTCAAATATAACTAAAGTGTCTCTCTCTCCCTCAAATTAATACCATGGCAGTCACATACATTTCCATACCACTTACTTTTCTCTGCTTCAGTGGTGCCTATGATAAAAATAATTTATAAATTCAGTAATAGTGGAAACTTATTTCCACCTTCAGATGGCATTTGCATTTTCCCCCTCATTCCTGTGGTTTGAAACAATTAAAGCATCAGCCCCGACCAATATGCAGCCGAATTTGAAATTTACTGTATGATGCTTCTGTTTTTCATTTTTTACCATTTCACACCTTGTCCGCATCTTGAGCAAGCTTGTAAGTTTCCAGCGCATCTATTTCTTGTGATGATATATTGTCCTGGTGGAAAATTTCATTTACTGGCTGTGCCCTTTGCTGAACCTGTTGCTAGTCAGGGAACATGATAAGCGTATAAGTAGCATGCTACTTCATTTATCATACATCGTTTTAGACACTCAAATATCTCATATACAATTCTGCATTCTGCACCCAGGGGAAGTACCCAACTCACAGGGAAAAAAAAAAAAAAAGATCTTCAAATAAATTGTCGGTTTATGATGTATAAATGTATCCTCTTAATAAATATTAATCATAGTTTATATTAAATCTGTAAGTATCCTTTATTTATTTATTTTATAACCCTGCTAACCACATGCTATCAAACACTCATAGAAAGGATCTGGCTTTTGTGATTTGGTCTATAAGAAAAAGTTGGAAGATATAAAAATGCTATTTTCAATAATTGAATTACACTGTGAAATAAATCGGGATGTCGGGAATCTCCACAGTGCTTTAAGGGTTCTGGGGAGCTGCCCTTCTCACCAGGGGAAGTGTTACAATATTTTCCTTTTGTTACCTTACTGTGAATGCTGCCATGAGTCAGAACCAACATGTTGAGAAGTTTGAATTAAGCTGGAGAAAGAAGGTAGGCATCTGTGAAGGGAGAGCAAGAAAAACAAATCAGAGAGGGAGACAAACCATAAGAGACTCTTAACTATAGAAAACAAACTGAGGGTTGCTGGAGGGGAGGTGGGTGGGGGGATGGGGTACCTGGGGGATGGGCATAAGAAGGGCACATGATATAATGAGCACTGGGTGTTATATGCAACTGATGAATCACCGAACTCTACCTCTGAAACTAGTAACACACTATATATTAATTAATGAATTTAAATACAATACAATAAACAACAACAAAAGGAAAAAAACAAACAACAACAACAACAAAAACCAAAGCTCAAGCGTCTCCCTTTGAGAGTCTTTTTTTTAAAGGATGATTTTCTGAGGCGGCTCCAGGAGGTCAGGCCTACCTAATTTCAGTGACTTTTCATATATTGATTTCTGCTCTTCCCCGCCTGTCATTACCGTGTTTTACTAGCACCCGTGTTTTATGCGGAGCATAAAAAAATCTACATTCTGTCAGAATGGGGCCCTTGGAATTTTGAAAGTGAAACTTGATTTACATTAAACACGGCTTAGACTAATTAGGGCCTTTCTCAAAGGAATTGTGGCCATGAAATATAGCTCACAATTACACAGTTGCTTGTCTCCCTGTTCTTTAGTCTAGGAACGAGCTTGGCTGAATGGAACCCAGGCGGACAGATGAGGGTTACAGGCGCTTATTTAAAGATGTAAAAATCTACTCTGGAAAAAAAAATTTTTTGAAAAGTATGCAATAGTTTAGGAAGATAGAGGATTTTCCTAGAGTTTTAGAAGTGCTCGAATAAAAACAGTTGGAAGCAAAAGAAAAAATAATAATAAAAATAAAGATGTAAATATAGACAGAGGCCCCAGCATTCTTATTTATATAGGACCACTGTTCTTCAGTGGGTTTCAATCCGACACCCTTATTTGCATCTAAATACGGCTCAGCCCGGTCTGCCTGGCAGGAGGTGCTCACATAAAAGGGGAGATGCCTCTCCACTGAAAACTCACTTATTGTTTTATATATAAAAAAAACAACGTCCCTGTCTGGAACATAGGATTAGGACACAGAATTTAAATGGAACATCACTTCTGGCCACTGAGAAAACACCTTGACTAGATAGAAGGCAACAAGCCACTTGGTTTTCTCCCTTCCTTGTGTTAACAAAACTGTCCCTAGTCCTTGTTTCTTCCTGCTTTTTGGATCGCAAAGTCTTTGAGATGCTAACGAAAGCTATGGATCTTCTCCATAGAAAAATGCACGCGCCGGGGACACGCAGAGGTCTGCATATAATACAGAGGCTCTGAGCTTCAGCTGAGGATCCCTGAATGCGGGGGGAGGAGCACTGCATTCAGATCACTAGCCGCAGACTGGGACAGGTGATTTGGCCTCTCAGAACTCAGTTTGGGCATCTGTGAAATGGGCACGGAGGTGGTATTCGCCCGAGTGGGTTGTTGTGGAGAGGAAACAAGACAATACGTGTACAAGGACAGGCTCCATCTGGCACGTGGTACCGTTCCATCTGTGCCTGTTCGCTTGCCTTCCTTAACCGGGAAGCAGAGTCAGCCAGTGCAGAGCAGGGCGGGGCCCGCTGATCCCTCACCCGCGTTTCTAAATAAAGCTTTATTGGCACACGACCACGCCTATTTGTTTACAGATTGTCTGTGGCTGCTTTCGGGCTATAATGTCAGAGCTGAGGGGCTGTAATAAAGATTACATGGCTCGCAAAACCAAAAGTATCTACTATTTGGGCTCTTTACAGAAAAAGTTCTCTGGAGGTATTAGATGCTCTGGATGTTGGCAGTTGGTGGCAGGGAGGTCTGATAGTTAAGACTCTGGCTCCAAATTGGAACGGACTGAAATGTGCATCAAGAGAGAAGTGGATGAGTACATCATGAGACCCTGGTACAGGGACATGGCACACGGCAATGAGAAGGATGGACTAGTGCTACACACAGAAACATGGGTCCGGCAGAGGGGGCTGAGTGTAAAGGAGCACATTCAGTTCCGCGACCTTTCATAAAGTTCTAGAACGTGCAAAACTAATTCATGGTGATACAAGTCAGAGTCATGGAGGAAAGGGAGGTCCCTGGAAAGGGGTGCAAGGGAAACCTTCTGCTAAATACCTTGATCACTTAGCTCAGGACGGTAGTGGGTAGTGACGTAGGCCAGGCTTTGTTGAGCTGTATGTTTAGAGTTAGTGCACTTCCTGTACTTGGTATGTTGTATCTGAATGCAATGAGACTAAAGAGGCAGGCGACAGGAGAGCGATAAAGCAGAGAGGGGAGAATGCTCTGAGTGGAGGCTGTCGGGTCCGAATCCTGACCACCGCCCCAGTTATGGAACTTGAGGCAACCTCAATTTCCTCTACTGTGAAATGGCCAAATAGTTGTATAGCCCTAAATATCCTCATCTACAATTCCAAAATCCCAAACATCTCTGAAAAGCAAAAGTGTTTTCATAATTCACGTAGCAGCAAAACTGAGCTGAACTAGTATCAGGATATTTGGAGTTCTTACAATCCTGCTTAGTATGAAGAGTAAATAGGTTTTGTTACAGAAACATTGATGTGTTTGATTATGGAATCCTGCCCTAGATCATATGAGGCTGTTAAGTGATGTATAGTGTGTCTTTTCCATAATAACTTTTTAAACTATAAAAAATTCTGAATTCTAAAACATCTGCCACAAGGGTTTCATGTAAGGGATTGTGGGCTTATAGCTGCTTCATGGAGTTTAGGAGAATGAAATAAAGTAACACCTAAGGAGCACCATGCAAACACCCAACAAAAAAAAATAATATTAGTTGTGGTCTCTGCTCCCATTCCAGGAAAGCTAGTAACTGTTGTTTTCCACAGACCTAGTTGATACCAGCTGTGAAAACCATCATGATCCCAATCTCCAGTGCCCATAGCCTATAAACTTTCCTTGAAGCAAGCTTGATGGGAGAGAGGTAGAAAGCTCATAGAGGGGCAAAGCCCTGAATTATCACCAGGAAAACTTCACAAATGGGACTCTCTTAAGAGAGGCTGTTTTCCACCACATCTGAAAGTGGCGACTTCTTCCACTAAGACAGAAATTGCTAAGTGTCCTTGAACAGGGTAGGAGGGTTTCTCTGAAGGACTAGGCAAGGGGTTTTATCTAGTGCTAATTCCGCCTGAGTTTTAAAACCACACCATTTCCAGCATTCCTGCTGTGCTGTGTGTATTTGAAGCATTCCACTGAAAGGGCTCCACGGTCCCTGACATCTCTGCTTGCTCGGGTAGTGAGCCGGGAAATTCCCCCAAGTCAGAACAAGGGAAAGAAAAGTTCCCCAGAGAAGCAAATTGCAGAAATGATCCCGCACAAAGATTGTCAGGACGTACCTAGAAGTAATCAAAAGAAGAGGCCCCTGATTTAGCGGAAAGGGTACTGAAGTATTTGGCTCTGGGGACCAAATCCCGCTCTGGCTTCTAACACTACCAGCCGGGCAGTGTTGGACGAGCCACTTAAACTCTTTGTGCCCCAGCTTCCTCACTTGTGAATCGAAGGGATCTTGTAGATTGAAATGAATTTCTCACATTTTCCCAGTTCTGTGAATTTCCGATGGTCTCAATTTTGGAAGGCCAGAAACCAGTTCCTACCAATCACTTCAAAATCCTACATAGGACATGACTTAAGGATCGACAGATGTGAGGAAGCTTGTAAAACAGTTGTTTGAAAACATGACTTTGCTTTGTGTCCTGTGGCGTTCCCAGTATCTAAAACAGTGCGTGGCACAAAGTAGGTGCTCCAAAAGTATTGTTGAATGAATGAATGAACGGTGATTTTCATGCTAGATCTGTATTGAGGCGGCAATAGTTTGATAGAGACTAATGACGTTTATGTTATTTCATGACTCTTGTAAATAACGGGTAAGATACTTTCAGCCATATGGAAAATTACATGTAATAAGAATTAGAGAGGTAGACAGCATCTGTATTGGCTCAGTCAGGGCTCAAGAGGCTCACCAAAGACCCAGTGTTCTTCCACGTTGTACTCCATTGTCTTTGGCATATTAGCTTTCTCGCAGCTGACTCACCTGTTGTTGCAAAATAGTTGTAGCCTTTCCAGGTGTCCCCGTTTCCAGAAGATTCCAGCCGACTTTGTCTCATTTCTTATTGACCAGAATTAGGTCACATGCCCACCCTTAATCCATCACTGGCAAGAGGTCTGGGACCCCTGCTGTCTTAGATAATTTAGGAGGGATGGTTATCCTCCTGAAACAAAAACAGGATGGTCTTACACAGAAGGAAGCAAAGGAATTGGTTTACATAGGAAAAGATTGATCATAGTGATCAACCAGTAGTGATCACCCCTGTATTAAATACCTGTTTAATAAATATCTGATCAATAAATAAAATAATAAATGGACAAAAGGGAAACCAATGGCATCAAGATAAAAAACAAACAAACAAAAAACCAAATGAGTGATCCAAAGAATAAATGCCAAATGAATTTTCTGGAGATGTCACTGGGGGTTGGTGTGAGCAGGAAGAGACCACTGAGATCATAGCATATGGCCTGAACTTGGATGGTTTGGTATGGCTCAAGGGCTGGTGAAGTCATTTTATTTGTCGGGACCATTTGATCCAACGTAGGGAAGTAGAAACACATAAAACATGTGTTATGACAAGGAGGACAGACTGAAGAGAGGAAGATTCAGGTGGGGGACAATAACTAAGGATCAATCTGGAAGAGTAGATTTTAACCCTCGGCCCATTGGAATAGCCTTTATTCTATTGGTAATGGGAAAGAACTGGTTTTTGGTCAAGTTTATTGAGCTGTACTTTATGTAAAGTAAAATTCACCCTTTCTAGTATATATTCCACAAATTTTGACAAATGCGTCCAGCCAGTGTAACTACTACCACAATCAAGGTAGAGAATAGTTTCCAGAACTTTCCTTCATGTCCATTTGTAATTAACTCCTCCCTGGCCCCCAGCCCCTGGCAACTACTGCTCTGTTTTCTGTCCCAATAATTTTGATGTTTTCTGCATGTCATATATGGTCTTTTGAGTGTGGCTCCTTCCACTTAGTACATACCTCTGAGATTCATCCATGCTGTGTATAGCAGTGGTTCCTTTTTATTTGAATGGGATTTTATTATATGGATATACCGCAGTTTGGGTACCCATTTACCAGTTGAAAGGTATTTGGATGGTTTCTCATTTCCTGGCAATTATAAATAAAGCCACTACATTTGCATACAAGTTTTTCTAGGAACATGAGTGTTCATTTCTCTTCGGTAAATATTTAGGAATGAGACCACTGGGTCATATGGCAAGTATATATTTCACTGAATAAGAAACTGCTAAATTATCTTCTAAAATGGCTTTACCATTTTATTATCCCCATCAGCATTGTGTGAGGGACCCAATTACTCCACATCTTTATAGCATTTGGAATGGTCAATTTGGGTTTATTTATTTTTTTCTTTTTTCTTTTTTCAGTTTAGCTATTGACAGGTGTCTGGTCGGGTCTCATTGTGGCCTTAATTTTCATTTCTCTAAAGGCTAGGAATATTGAGCACATTTTCATGTGCTTCTTCGCCTTCCATTTATTTTCCTTGGTAAAGTGTCTAATGAGACGGTTTTAATTTGTTTTTCTTTTTGTATCATGACATGGTAAAAGCAAAGCTTTAGAAAGTTGAGTCTGGGTCTGGAACAAGGGTGTTTGGTGAGGCAAAGATCGGATAGAGGCTACGACACAAGCCAGGTAGGAGGCGATGAGATGGGCAGCATATCTCTAGCTGGTATATTTGTCCTAACAAACAGACGTGAACATGAAAGCACCTGGCACTGGGCCTGCCAGCATAGTGAAAACAATGATTTCTACCATTTTATGATGCCCCAGACACATGTAGGCACACATACACCCTTCATAGGTATGAACTTATTTAGTCTTCACATCACACTGTGGGGTTCTAGTTCTCTCCCCTGTTTTGTATCTGGGGAAACTGAGGTACGGAGAGCAAAATCACTCACTTAGGGTCATATAGCTAGTAAGTGGCTGCTGGGGGATTTGAATGCTGGTAATCTGTCTCTGCCCACCACACAATACTGCCCTCCTAGAAGCACCTCCATTAATAGTTGGTGAATTAACCAAATTAATAAACAATAGGAAATCATCAGTCATCCCTACTGAGAATCAACACTGGTCTGACAAAGACATCAAATGTAACTCTTCTCGACAATGTACAGCACATACACCATATTGTTTGGACAATAATAATGATGATATTCTTTCTTATTTCTCCAACTGGATCAAGACCGGGGTCCCCAAACTTGGCAGACTGTAGGGTTCTTTATCAATTTTTGGTGATTCTGTCTCAAATTCCTTCTTCGGCTGACAGAAAGGAGACATACCTGCCCCGCTTCATCCCCTCCTCACTTAGCCAGTGCATATTTGAGCTGTTTCCTCACTCTCTCCACGCCATGTTTCCGTGGAAGACCAGCATCACTCTTTGGAGCACTTACACCCTTTAAGGGCATGGCAGCACCCATCTCTGAAACCACTTCTATGGAGCCAGAAGGATAAGGGAAAACAAACCAAAAAACACAACAAAAAGCCCATTTATCCTTTCTCATTTCTTAGCTCAGCTATAGGAGAGTTATTCCGCTGAGTTCCCCAAGAAGAGATAAGAGGTGCTAATTGTAGTATCAATAATTTAGTCTAGGGACCTGGGCAGGTTGTGCTACTAGATCAAAATGGATACATTTTTAGAGATTGTATATTGTAAGAGTGTGAAAAGCCCAGCTTTGTCAGGATAGTACATTAATCCCCAGAAATGAAGTCCCTGGAATCTATCTGATTTGTCTCTCAGTCAGTCAGGAAATTGAGAATTTGCTTTTTTTTTTTAACGGGGAAACTTCTTTGAAACAGGTACAAGATACTGTGCTCTAGCAAAGACTCCTCTGTGGACAGCGAAGGGGTAGGAGGTTGTGTAGGAGTGTCAGACCTATTTGGGGGGCCAGAAAGTTTTCAGGCCATTGACAATTCAAGACTAACAATGCTGGTCTTCAATTTCTTAAAACAAGATGCTTGTTGAGAAAGGAAATTTTTTAATCAAAATGGTAACAACGTTTGATAGATTTCCATTAATTGACTTAACCTTTCCTAAGTAAGATTTCCAGATGAAGTAGAAAAACAAAACCCTCTAAAACCTAAATAAAAACAATTTTGTGGTGAGATTTTATAATAAATCTTGACTGCTATCTTTAAATTGTGCTGTGTCTTTCTAAGGCATAGTCATATTTAAAATTGCTTCTAAAAGGAAGACAGAAAACAATATCTTACCCCTCAGTATATGCCCGTACTATGAAAAATCCCACACATACACATTTGGTTAACTGTGGGAAGTCTGATTTAGGGGCAAGAACTGGGTTTTGGTACTACCCCACTCACTGCCTATGAGCCACGATGAATTTCCTTCTCTGAGACCAAATTTCTTCATCAGTAAAGTAACATAAGAATATTTATATTTAGGGTTGTTGTGAGGATTAATTACATTAGTGTGTGTGAACCTTGAACACAGTAGTCACTGATTTACTCATAATGACTTACCCATAGTTTATTTTTCCTAAAATTTTAATATTATGAAATCCCAAAGAATCCCATAAACACTAATCATCCATTCTGTACGCACACACACACACACACACACACACACATCACACACACACACATACGTTTCAGACAAGCTGTATAGGGTTAATATAAGAAAGATCATAGCCTAAGATTATCTATCATGTGAAGACCCCAAATCCAAGCCAGGTATTTATTTTTTTAAAAGATTTTATTTATTTGAGAGAGAGAGAGAGAGCATGAGCAGGGGGAGAGGGAGAGGGAGAAGCAGACACCCCGCTGAGCAGGGAGCCCAATGCAGGGCTCGATCCCAGGACCCTGAGATCATGACCTGAACTGAAGGCAGATGCTTAACCGACTGAGCCACCCAGGCACCCCCAAACCAGGTGTTTAAAATCATGATTCCCATTTATACTTACCATGAACAGAATCACCATCTCCAGCTCAGAGGATTGACATCTGCCATCAGTTCTTCCTCAGTATTACTTTACAGCTGTCCTCGCACAGAAATGATTCTTCCATTGTAGACAATTTGGTTATCAAAATGCTTTAATGAGCCAGGAGTCAGTAGCAGCCACAAAAACTCCAAATAGCCTTTAATATTTCCAAAGAAATATTGGGAATCTCTGAACTTCACAGCAGCTCATGAGGAAAAAAAGAAAAGTTGTCCTGAAGATGTCCAAATTCTATAACCTTGCAGGTATTTCATAGAAATAATGTGGGGCTTAGATAATGAATTACTGAAATTAGAATTTTGTTGAGTGAATTACTATCAAGCAAAGCTAAAGTCTACTTTGGTTCTATAAATCATGGAAATAAATATCTTTAAAGGGTAAGCTTGCTTGGGGAAAAATATCTGACCCTCCTTTAAGATCTTGAGCTGAAGATAATATCAAAATTAATTTATTCAAAAGCAAGCAGACAGCTTCATAAAACTTGATCCATGTAGAATTTTCATGAGGACTGCCCAGTTCTCCTCTAGTTTTAGATTCTGAAAGGTGTAAATGATGTGTGATCCTCTACCCCTCCACTTCTGCACCAAGTCATCAAGGTCTCCCCATTCTGTTTGTTATTCAGACCCACTGGGATAATATTAGCAAAGTCATGAGCCCCATATAATGCCTCAGGAGCAGTATCTACCAATTTGAAAGAAAATTTTTCTTTATCACTTGGTTTTTGATCAATTTTTCACCTCTCCCTTAAACCTATTAGCAAGAGACTGCTGTCTCTGCCACAAGTCTGGCAGTCTCTTAACTCTACATGCTGAGTCGGATTGAACATGAATGCAAGCCTCTATCTAAGGAAGAGCTTAGTTTTTGCAGGAAATCATGTTGTCAATCCCAGTAAAAATCCTCGGTTGTCTCCAATGTAACATAAGGGACTGTCCGTGGCACCAGCTAGATTTTCAGTACAGAGCACTGATGGGGAAAGAATCCTTAAAAATCAGGAGGAAGACCAAACGATTTGACCAAGCTTGCCTGATGGTCTTTGTTGCTCCCTTCACCACCATTTCCAACCCTTTTCTACCAACATGGTGAAGGGAACAAAGATGGCATTTGGAAATAAGAGGTGGGGATACAGAGGAGGAACTTCAATATGATGCCTGTTTCAGCTTCTTCCCTTTCCCCCCCCCCGATGTTTCAGGGAACTGCATATTCCTGAGTCTTGGGTAACTGCTAAGAGAGAAAGAAACAAGATTTTGACATGATTGAAACTGAACCCAAGGCTTTTTTTGCCACTTGATATCACCACCCTTCAAAAATTGTCTCATTGGATGGCTGTTGGTCAACCTTTAGAAACACAATCAATGAAATCATGTTTTCCTTCCATCAGAGAATATGTACTGAGTCCCTTCTATGTCCAGACATGAGGTAGACACTGAAACCATAATGGGGGACCCAAAAAAGACTGGTGCCCCAGGGACCTTCTACTAAAGGGCAGTCATTTAGCCAGAGAAGTGATTGGTCAGCGTACTACCTATCGGTAGTATGAAGAGGGAAAACACTCAGGATAGAGAAAACAGGGGGTGTGTAATTTAGATTAAAACAGTTCAGGTTTACCACCTCCTGAAAGTGACATGTAGGGAACATTCTGGGAAGGCATTGTGATGGAGTGGTTAAGCCAGGCTGGCTGGTATTGGGTCTTAATTCCAGTCCTAGTTATTTGACCTTGGGTAAGTTACTTAACCTATCTGACCCTTGGTTCCTTCACATAAAATTGGGATGGCAAAATAACCTATTTATCTGATGAAATTGCTGGGATGATTCTCTGAGAAAGGCTAATTTTTATAAATGGTTTAATAAATACCAGCTATCATCATCATCATCATCATCATCATCGGTGTTTTTGCCAGTAGTAAAAGTAGTCGGAAGCTGAGACCCGGAGAATCTCATGCATCAGGACAGTCTTTGTCACTCAGTTTTTCTATAGCCATTTGTTCCATGGATGTTTCTAGCCAGAAAGAGATTGAAAGTGGTCTTTCTGTTCAGTTTTGAGACACATTCCAGCTCACCCCAGATCCAGAATGGCTTTTTTTTTTTTTGAGCCAGGAGTCACTTTGATTGAGGAACAAGTTAAAGAACAAACATTTCTTCACTGCCTGCTAGTTGTCCACGCTCTGTGTCAGGCACCCCCTCATTGAGCACTAGGATTTCATTCATAGCCATTGTTGAACAGGGGTTATTATTTCTTCTGTACAGATGGGGAAATGGAAGCTCACAGAAGCTCAAGATGCTTGCTTAGTGTCACACAGCTAATAAATGACAGAGAAGGATTTAGACTGAGGCTATCCGACCTCAAGTCCAATGCCCTGTCTTCTCTCATGTGGTCATGCACGCATCGGTCTGTTCACTGACATACCAGGTACTCATTAACACCTACTTAATGACCAGCCTCATTCCCAGAAGAGACCATGAAGGTATTTCAGAAATCACCCACTTCCCTGGGCTACCATTGGCTTCAACCGAAATCAAGAGGTTCCAGACTTTCAGATTAAAGGTCACTTCGACACAACATTCCAGGGCATCTAGTAGGTGGTTTCCCTGTCAGAGCATGGAAGTCCTCTGCAATTTTCTGAGCATCCCTAGATCTTTTTATTTTCCACTGCTATTTCTGGGTAGAGGTTAGATATTTCCTCAAAGTCTGAGATGGATCGTTTTCCTAAGAGATTATAAACTACATATAATCCCTTAGCATGTGTCACAGGCGGAAGCCTCAGAATATACTAAAAATTAAAGGTAAGATGTGGTGTGCTGATTCTGATAGATCTCACAGTAAGTGTGCTCTTTCTGAGGACAAAAGGCACAGTGGCATTACCACTCCGGGGGAAGTGGCCATATTGACTTACTAAGATACTGTCGACATTTCAAGTGCCAGCAAGATGTTTAACAGGATATGGGATGAAATAGTTCTGGCCAATGAGCTCACTTTGGGACTAAGCTTCAGCAAAGGGAAATGGGATCTTCCCGGTTAAAAATAAAAGAGTCCTGAGGAAACAATCCTTACCAGGGAGCCAATAGAAACGTATTTCAAAATGGCGACATGTGTTCAGGAAAGCTCACAGGATGAAAGATGATCCATGCTGCTTCTCTTGGCTTTCCTGTCCTCGGCCAATCACAGACCTCCAGCGAGAGGATGCTCCCAGGCCTGCCAGGGGTCTGTGCCTCTCTGCTGCTACATGGTGGCCGAGGGATCACGGAAATCCTTCCCGAACTGACTGTTTTAAGCCTCAAAGAGCCTCCTCCATGCGCGTGTGGGTAAAATTTTTGGTTTTTGGTGGATCAGTTTTGTGAAATGCATTCAGAGTGTATGTTTCATCCATATTTTTAATCCTTATCATCAGAATAACCCGTGTGCTTCCACCTGTTTTCGGCAATGCTGTTGTTTATTTTTTGGAAGGCAGACATAAAGCAGCCTTCATACCTCCCATTCATTTAGAGTCTGAACTCACTTGCCTTGGCAGCCGCGGTGAGTCATGGGTCACGTGGTGAAAGAGACAGGCGAGCTCCGTCAGTCACCACGCAGGGGGCTCTCCTGTCCCGCACTGAGCGGACTGCCCAGCTTGCTGGAGGGTTTTCAGAGATGGGAAACAATAGCCTTTCCCACCCTCCCCTGGGACAAGAACGCATAAGCACGGTTTTTCATGGCTCACCAACAAGGAGCTCTCTCCTGCCACAGTTTAACCTCCAGATCCTCGTTACCATGACTCACTGTGGTCCATGATTTTTCTACCTGGGTCTCCGGGTGCCGGTCACTGCACCTCCCCGCGCCCACCCCTCTGACACGGGGCGGGGTGGGGGGGCTCCCGTGTAGCTGTAAAAACTTCATCACAGAAGGGCTTGGAGAATAGAAAAATCTCATTCGTGTCGTTGCCGGCTCCTGAATGTTCTGTCACATGGCTTTGAGGTCCTTTCTGACTGAATTAATTTCAAGGATTGTTTTTTGGCTTCATCATTAAATTCCAACTTGTAAGCGACCCTCCCCCAACCTACCCTTAACAGATGCTATTAGCATTTTTCACCCAGGTCCGGATGGGGTGTCTCTCTTTAGCTTCGGCGGCACCCCCGGAGCGTGCGTCTAATGTGTCTCTTTCAAAACATGCGGCACCCACTCCGTTTCTGCTGTCTCTAAAATCACGTCTGGGGAAACTGAGAAGCTCCTTTTGAAGGATTACATTACGGCTTTGATTTTTATTTATAAAACATAAAGGACTAATATATATCAGTTAGGACATTTTGCTTCCAAAGTGCATTGTAGCAAAATAATTGGAAGGCAGTTGCGGTGTGAAATATATGACAGCTTTAGAGGACATAAAAAGCGGCTTTTTCTTTGTAATAGTGTAATTGCCTTAAACCCCACAATCATAATTGTTATCAAAAAATAATCCCAAGGAAAGGCTAATATAAGGTGAGCAGACTATTAGAAGAGCTCTAATACACTCGATTCCTTGGACAGCAAATGCAGCTCTCAATCTCCCGGTGCTTTTAGTGTCAGTCAGAGAGCACTCAGTCATTTCTGTGCATCGAGCCTGCACTATTGATTTTTCCACTGACTGAAACAGCCATATAAGCATAAATTTTGCATGAGCCTTTCACTTTGTAGACTCTCCTTTGGTCAGATGACACATGATGTGAACATGAAGACTGTATAATAACAATGCATGGTCAACCTGCAGGCATTAAAGCGGGGGCTCTCGCGGCTCTGAAGGACAAAAGCTGGCTGGGGTGGGGGCTGCCCGGCCAGGGGGGCTGCGCCAGGGAAAACAAATTCCATCTCCATCTTGGCAGCCCGCGTGCCATTTTATTTTCTCCTTCCCTTCCTGCCTTTTCACAGATCCCCTTCTCTGCAAGCGTCCCCCTCGCCTCCCCCCCAACCAACACACACGCGCACACTCACTCACACGGGTCTGGCGGTCTCCACCCACTGGGGGGGGGGAACGCTAGGCTTTATGGAGAGAGCACCCCTGCGAGAGCCACCCAGCCCGCTTGCTGCACCTCCCTCCGGTTTTCTCCACGTTGCTGGGTGGCGATCCGACCTTGATGTCATTTCTTTTGTGTCGGCCCCGGAGACTAAACAGTGTGTAACAACATTTGATAAGATCTGGTATCGGGCTGAAAAAAACCTTATCGAAAGATGTGGCTCACTGATAGGCAGGTACAAGAAAAAACCAACCTCCTTAATAGCCACATTCCATTTAACCTGCCGGGGCCCTCTTGGAGCGCTCCTTATTCATTAATAGTTCTCTATCTTGTGTCCTTATGATTTAAAACATTCCGTGTGAAGTGCAGTCATTCTGTTAGGGGATTGTGCCAGTGGAAGCAAGAAGCGAGTATAATCTCCCCCCCCCACCAAGGGTCTGATGCCCCCTCATCCCAGCAGCCCTTAGCCCAGAGTAGTCCCAGCTACCCCGCCCCCTCCCACGAACTTCGGCGATTTGATGTAATTAACTTCTCTCATGGGAAGAATTCTCAAGTTGAATTGGCCTGGGAAGGGAAATTATCTGTTAAAAGAAAAAAAAAGTCCCTGTTGGGGCCAGATAGAGTCAACCAGGAGAACACCATTTTATGTTAAATAAAAATTCCGGTGCAAAACAGAATTGCTCTAATGAATAATTGCAAATGCATTAGCTTTTTCCTTTTGTGTAACCATTTGGAATAGCAATAATAACATTCACCTTGAAGCTTGCTAACCTGGGGGAAGAGAGGAGCTAAAGCTGGAAGCAAGCACTTCAAACTCCAGTATCTTACAAAGGCTCCCAACTTCACACATAGGAGGCATTAGCTTATGGTGAACGTAAGCACAGTCTGATTTTTTTTTTTTTTAAGAGAACTGGACCTGCGTTCATCTGGAATTTGTCCATTGCTCAGAAAGGGGACACAGACTCCACCATTCTTAATTCTTTTACTACCCACCTGCCCGTGGCAGCTACCTGCTTTCTGTGATCGGCTTCATCAGTGCTGCTGGTTGTTTGAAAAGAGTTTTGAAAATTATTCTTTTTATTTCCAGTTGATGGCATCGCAGGAGATATTTCTACTTAAAAGCAAAGTTATTATAGCGAGCAGTGTCCTCTGAAATGAGTTTTGGCTGAGGAGAATGAGCAAAATGACACTGGTGAGCCAAGCTTGGAGAAGAGTTTGTTCTCAGGCTGGAGAGTGAGGGGGAAGGAAGGCCAGGCTTGTCTCTTCTTTATAGGCAACTAGAAATCCGTGCAGAATATCCTAAACTTTCTTGCTAATGCTTTATTTGATGGCCTCCTACCCTGAAAATTGGCTCAAGTACCTAGTGGTCAAAATGAGGCTGTTTTAACGTTAAAAGGAAATAAAAAGGAAAAGATGGTTCCTGGGCCCAGCCGAGCTCCCGCTCTGAGGGGCGTCTCTCGGGGAGGAAATTTAGAAAATGCAGTCTCAACTCTGGATCCTGGGAGATATGTCCCAAAGGCCTGGGGGCCAGGACAGAGTCTAGGACTGTGCCCCCCCAGAAACCAGAATCTGCTTCCCAGATCACCAGCCTGGGGAGGAAGAAGTCTCCTTCCTCTTGTCTTTTTCTTTCTTGTTTTCTTTCCCATCTCTCTTTTTTCCCCCTCCTTTCACTGTTCCCCCCTCTCCCCCCCCACAGAGAAATTGATTATAACCAAGGGAAAAAAATAAGCACGCTCAGAGACATCAAAGGTCTGGTAGCCAAATCTACAGTGGTTCCCTTCAGCGCCTGTTGCCTCGAATCCATGCCTGCGTCTAAAAATCGTTCCCCTCTGTTCAGTGGCCTGTCTGAAATGTGATGGCCAGCCCTACATCCTTCTGAGCGCCTGGCTGTCCTTGTGCCCCTCTCATTCTCCTTGAGTCTCTGTAGAGAGATCAGCACCTAATAGGGAAGGAAACGAAATGACCCAGTGGCTAGAGTCTGTCCCATGAGCCCCACCCTCCGCGGGTTTCTCAGTGCTTCTCATCCCGGGGCAAATACGCCAATGGGCTTCCCTTACCTGTTACCTGAAAGCAGGCCCAGCCCCACTGAGCCGAAGAGGGGGAGGCTGGGATTCTCCTATAGGCCAGTTGTAAAGTTTGCATCCATAGGTTTTATAGGCTCTCCACAGTCACCAGGAACACACACACACACACACACACACTTTTGAGCAGCCCTAGAACTTTTCTTGCTTTTATGGGTATTTAGGAATGAGCATTATGGGATGCTGCCAAAACAGCTTCCCAGAGCCTCTTTTGATCCCAGATCCAACCAGATGTGGGGTGTGTGTGTTAGGAGAGAAAGAAAAAGAGAGAGAGACAAAGGGGTGGGGTGGGGGGGACTACTGTTTATTGAGTGCCAACAGGAAGCTAGATATTTACAAATGCTAACACTGGTGTTGGGAAAAGCATAAAATCTATGCTTTTGTTTGCATGTGCTCAGAGTCTTTGTGTTTGTTATTCCCTTCCCTTGGAATGCTTTTCCCTCCAATGTCCACATGACTCTCTTACTCACTGCCTCCAGGGATATGCTGATGGCATCTTTTCAGTGAGGCCTTTTTTTTTTTTTTTTAAGATTTTATTTATTTATTTGACAGAGAGAGAGAGACAGCGAGAGAGGGAATACAGCAGGGGGAGTGGGAGAGGGAGAAGCAGGCTTCCCACCGAGCAGGGGGCCTGATGCAGGGCTCGATCCCAGGACCCTGGAATCATGACCCAAGCCGAAGGCAGACGCTTAATGACTGAGCCACCCAGTGAGGCCTTCTTGAGCCACCGTATAGAATAGAGCACCCTCCAACCCCACGGGCACGCCTGATGCCCTCTCCATGGTTTATTCTTAGACATAGCTCTAACACCATGTGACAGGCCATATATTTCCCTGAGTATTTGTCCATTTTCTGCCTCCCCCATGACACGTAAGCTCCAGCAGGTCCGTGACCGTGTGTGCTGTCTTCTGGTCTCCCGGTTTCAGAGAGGGTGCCCTCTATGAGCGTTCCATCAACAGCCGTGCACCAAAAGGAGACTCAGTAGTTCCCTGCGTTTCTTTATCCAACGGAGGAAAGACCCATTTATGAACAGAAATGTCCCTTCAGTCCCTAGGATGCTGCTCCGGGGTGTTTGAGCTCAGCAGAAAGACCCCATGGAGACACTGCTTGGCACAGAGGTTTGGAGGCTGCAGAATTTCCTAGAAGGTGCGAGACTCTCGACGTGTCTGCCGCCCCCTTGGCCTCTCGAGAGAGCGTCAGATAAAGAGGGCCTGTGTACAGACAGAGGCAGGAAGCAGGGTAGGAGCAAAGTTGGCTGAGTGAGGTGCCAGGGAGTGCCTGGTTAACAGAGACTCTATTCTATAAAGGTACACAGTGGCTTGTGATAGACAAGCTTTATAAAATAACAGCAATAATAGCCTTTATTTAATTTCGGTATTTCTATAGTTTTTGTTCATTGCCTTTGGGCAGTGTGCAGCTTTAATAAATAAACACACACCTTCTAATGAGGGAATGAAATTACAGAATTGCTACCCAGCCCAGAACAACGGCCCATCACTACTGCCAGCCACCCGAGTGAGAAGCATGTAATGTAGGTCTCAGGATTGGGAAGCCAGGGCCCCCAGTCTCATGCAAAGTGGTGGAGCCGGTAGAGGGAGGCTCAGAGCAGGGAGGAGAGGAGGCACAGAGATGCCTAGAGCAACCTTGGAAAATGGGACACTAGGAAGCAACCCGTACTTCCTTTCCCTTCTAAGTGGAGGATGAAGTTAACTGTTTCCTACTATGCTTCTCCACTGAGGTCCTCAAACCATAGTTTTCTTCTCCCAGTGTTTACTCGTTATCAGAATTCTGCCTCTTTATATCTGGGTTCATCCCCACTGCTTTGCTAACATTGATCTTGCCTGGAATGCACTTGTAAGTACCTGACAGTGAACTACAAGGAGTTGCCGTGAGCCCATTGCAAAGGCAGGACACACTTTAGGGTCAGTGGAAAATCGGCACAAGGGAAGTGTTCATGAATCTAGGCTTCCCTTCATCGTTGCACGTGCTGCTTTGGGTCATAATTTCCTCATTGTGCAATCTCCCCACCTCCTTCCCAGAGGCTGGACATCTCCAGGGTGGGCACTGGCTCGTTCCTCTCTGGATTTGTGACCCCTGACACAGACCCTTGCAAAAATATTTGCAGAAAAGATGAAACACTGAGGAATGAAGCCAATGACAATGAAATTTGCTTTCCTTTTTTTTTTTTTTTTGGCTAAGGTATTTCCAACAGCCTAATATCCACCATGCTATAATCTTCTTTGCACCATTCCTTCCAAAAAGAGGGCAGCTCTTGCATACCAAATGTTGTCAAATGGGAGAATCAAGATACTTAAAATGAAAGAGCTTGAATAGGTCCACCCCTGACTTCCATGCTAGTGTGAGAAGCAGAGGCTCACTCAAGTTGCTTCAAGTAAGAGGGACTCTAATATCAATATGAATGAGGATCTCTTGCAAATCTAGGCATGACACAGCAGAACAGTTGAATCGCTGGGAACCAACTTTGAGAAGTCGTCTGGAGCCCATGGTGTGCTTCCGGTGGCCTGTATGTTCTTTCTCACAGCGTTCTGGCTTCTCTCCACGCTGCCCTTGCCGTCCCTCTCCAAACTGTAGAACTCCAGTGATTTATAATTCCCCTATACCTTCAGCTTCTGGGGCCGTGTAGATCACCCTCGTCTGCTTTCTGACTCCTTTTGGTAACTTCAGCTTCAGTGCCCATCACTAAAGCTCTTTCAGTTCCTAATGTCAAATTTCAGAGAGAAATATGGTTGCTCCTGCTCATTCATTTGAGCCACAACACAGGCATCTTCTAAGAGAGATTTAATTGTGAGCTGGGATACTGTGGAGGCTTCATGGCTCCAGCAGAGGGATAAGCTCTAGACATTTCAAAATCTAGAACATTTCAAAATCCTGTTGTAATTCTACCTGACCCATCCAGGTCATTTTGCAGCCCAAGAACAACTGCACAGATTAATCTATGGAGCAGTTCAATACTATGGTAGATTTATAAAACATCTAGACAAATGTTGAGGGTGTGAATGCATCCTTTGATTAATAGTTGAGCATACAAATTAGAAAAAATAGTTTGAAACCCTTTAAGAAATGAGACTTTGGTTTTAAAGAAATTATTACAACTTTTGACAATGAATAGTAGTTTTTAAAAAAGTACAAGTGGCCTTCTCACTTAATTATAAACATTTACTATTGTTAAAATTTATTTTCATTGGGAATCAGAAAGTCACAACTATTAGATTAGAAGAAAGTCTTACAAAGCCTAGATAGAAAAGCTAAATTATAAAAGTATATCTTCACCAAGTGGATGAGAACACAGTGCACTAAATTAACAGACATGCCTAATGGAAAGAAAACACTTTATTCTCTGGGTTACAATTCAGGACAAAGAAGCAAGCCTTTTTCAACTTTGTGTGTCTGGTGTGAAGCTCAGAATCTGACACTTATTTGATGGTCAATAAATGTTTGGGAAATTAATAATAAATGACTCTGGTCTTAATATTTTGGGAAATGGAGCAGAATGTAAACTACTTAGGGAAGTAAAAAGGTTTTAGCTCAAGTTATTTAAAAATTAAACCAGCTAAATGCCTGGTTTAGATTCACCAATCACCAGACAAATCATTGTTAGTCTGGAACCTGTCTAGCTTTAGAAGTGACAGAATCTTCCTGGGCAAAGAGTGACATTTCAGGCCGGTGTCCATCTAAAGTTGGGGGCGCTCGGGGAGACTCCAGATGACTTCATTTGAAGAAGGTGGTGTGTGTTTATCTGTCTCCTCCTCTTCTTCCCCTTTCAAAACAGTCCCTCCCTGCCCCCCCAATTTTTGGACTGTGAGCTCCTTCGGGGGAGCAAGTATATCCTTCTGCTTTTCTGCCTTGTAGCACAGTGCCTAGTACATGTTTGCTGAATGAATGGATTGCCCCATACGTGGACAAGATCAGAAATCACCTAAGAATATGAAATAGGGTTTCAGTGGGTTGAGGGATTCAAGAGGGTTACAAGTACAAGAAAGATTTCTGCACTTCCCAACTAGGTCTCTCAAGTCCCCTTTGATGCTTCTTCAGTCCACGCTGAGATCATCTGCTGTACTCCTCTTTCCTGGTCTCTGTCATTTTCCTCTTTCATAACTTTCATCACTATCAGCTTATTGTCTACTTCTGTTTCATAAAGCACATGGCCTTGCACACAGTAGGCCCTCGACAAATACCTAGTATCAAGTACCAAGAGTACCTAGTACCAAAGTACTAGTTACGTAGTAACAAGGAGCAAAAAGGATGGAATCTGATGGAGCCAAAGAACAATGTGCTCAAAGGCCAGAGAGCAAAGGAAGACCTGGGTATTGAAATCCCCAAGAGAGGGAGCACCTGGCTGGCTCAGTCAGTACAGCGTGCAGCTCTTGACCTCAGCGTTGTGAGTTTGAGCCCCATATTGGGTGTAGAGATTACTCAAAAATAAAATCTTAAAAGAAAAGAAAAGAAATCCCCCAGAGAGGATGGCATATGACTAGGGAAAAAAAGAGAGAGGTTACTAATTCTTTAGGGGAAAGAGATGAGCCGGAAAGACCAGAATCAAATGTATTCCACATTATGTCTCCATGTAATAGGCAGAAGAATGCCTCCCGCCCTGCAAAGATGTGTATGTCCTAGTCCCTGGAACCTGTGAATATGTTATGTTACATGGCAAAGAGGAAATAAGGTTGCAGATGGAATCAAGGTTGTTAATCTGCTGACTTTTAAGACAGCAGATTACTGGATTGCTGGGTGGACCCAATCAAGAGGACCGTCAAAAGCAGAAGAGGAAGGTGGAAGCAGAGCCAGAGTTAAAGAAGGGAATGTGATCAGAGATGACTTGCCCCACCGCTGCTGGCTTTGAAGCTGGAGGAAGGGGACTGTGAGCCAAGGAATGTTGGGCTTCCCTGGAAGCTGGAAAAAGGCTCATAAGCAGATATTCCCCTCGAGCCTCCAGAAAGAATGCAGTTCTGCCAACACCACGATTCTAGCTCAGTAAAACCCACTTCGGACTTTTGACCTCTAGAAATCTAAGATAACAAAATTCATGTTGTTTCTACTGCTAAGTTTGCATCATCTGTTATAGCAGCAAATGCGAAACTTATACATGCCTGGGAGTCTATCACAAAATGGCACGTATGCACATAAAAGGTCAGCGGTTCTCTCATGAAGAACTCCCATCAGATCCCCTCAAACGCAGGCGGTCACATCGGGTGGTTTCCAAGCCAGAGCTAAGCTCAGCAACCACACATATTTATATTTGGGGAACGTTGCCTAGATAACAAAGGCGAGTGGGTTCTCGAGGGAAGGTACAGGTGCGGATCTTCCGCTTCCTCCTATCCTGACGGACGTCCCTCCTAATGCTTTAGGGCAAACGCATATGCCCGGAGTCAGGCGTAACTTGAGTTCTAAAAGACCCAGATAATATCAGCCACTGGTAAGCCTAGTTAGACTTTCAAATAATTTAATACACGTAGATAGAATTTTCAATTTTTGAAGGGGAGACAACATCTTACTAACACAGTGAAATTCTAAATTACTGTTTGGACTGGCTTTCCTCTCCCCGCTGCCCATCTGAAAATCATTACGCGTTATCCAGTAACAAAAACCATCATCAGCCTTCCTGAAACTGCCTACCCAGTGTCTCCACATGACAGGCACCACCAAGCCAGCCGCGGGTGGGTGTGAAAGGCACGCCCTTGGACTCCGTGTATACCTAGCGAATTTCGAGAAGACGCCTCCTGGGAAATAAAGAGCAAAATTAAGAAGGCCGCAGAAATGGGCTTAAAAGAGAACCTGAAACTGCAAGCCCAAGGCTTAAACACCTCAAATAAAAAGATAATGTTTATGCATTGGAATAAAAATCACATGCAGCATCACACATTCCACTCAGAAAATACACATTCCTGAACCTTTGTGTGCCTAGGAGGCAGAATGAGAACAGGGGAAATGTCTATGTGCCCCGCACCCCCACGCTGATTCTGTTTTTATTCTCTTCCATAGACATGTTTTCACGCATATAACAGCATTCAGACATCTGTAACTTTTATGTAAAGGCAACAAAAAAATTCTGAAAGGAAAATATCGGTGCCGAATGCTATTTACATGCACAATTTTGAAACTAAATTATTGGGTCCACCGATGTACCCCCCCCCCGCCCCCCTCTAGTTTGGTACCAGTGCCAGATTTGCTGTGGAAAGGAAACTTAAATGGAGACTGCACAGAGGTGAGGATATCAAAGGTTCTCCCTGCTCCTATCCTTGGGTGGCGGGATTCACTTCCAAAGGATTCCGCATGGACAACTTGGTTATGACGGTAACTCACAGAAACAATAGTTACATATTTTTCTGTTTTCATTTGTTTGCCTCCCCAAACAGAAACAAACATGCAGAGGCAACAGCAGACGCTGATTTGCCTTCTACTTTTTGAAAACATTTCCCAGGTGTAGAGGAGAAAAATGCAAAGGAATATTAACAATACCTTTATTCTGGAGCTTTGGATTTTCATCAGATTTCCATATGGGTTTTACACTGGGCTCCCCATCTTTCTGTTCTCTCTTTGCTAGCTGGCGTGAGCCCCAAATTCCACATTTTAAGAATCTTATGCCTAAACCTTGCATATAATGAACCAATCAACCCATCCTTCTTCTGTTCGTTTCAATCCATAGAGACTCATCTAGGACAATCTGTAGTGTGGTAACACAATTGTTGCTTGCTAATTTCTTACTGAGCTCAATTATGTTTAACAGCTTTTTGACATCTCAAGTATAAAAATCACCCAGAGTCACAAATTGTTTTCTGCCTGCTTTGTGTATATTTACTCTAGATGGTAAAAAGCAGGGGGTGGGGGGGCTAGGGTGGGTGGAGGGTCAGGAATGGGGCAGAATTTGTGATGTTCTAAAGGGGTCCAGGTAGGCACAAACTGCCAGTGGCAGCCATAAACTACCTCGCTCTTTTCATATTACAAAGAATGTAAAACATAAATGGAAAGAAGGGAAGCTGAAAAGAAAGCAAGCTAATTGTAGGCCATTTGTAACTGCTAAGAATGGGTAAACATATTTTCCTTCTCCCAACATAACATATCGTTCAGGGTGAATTGCACCTAATTTTTTTCTTATTATGCCATTTGAAGGCCAAACTCATTCTTCACAGAAATTGCTTCGGGGCCTGAGGGTTCATGTAACTTGTTTAATCATGATTGTTATTTGATAGCATTACCTGGTAATCACTCCATCAAAAGTTGGATGATTATCTAGAAGCCATGTTAAGCAGAGACATTTAAAGACCACAGATGGATTAAAAAGAAAAAAAAAATCCGGCCAACTATGCCTTCATAACAGTATAGTCTATGAACTTCGGAGCAGCTGATTTTGGTTTTCCAGTCTCAATATTGTCCTGTAATGAGAAAAAAATCTAAATCAACAGTGGACAGTTTTTTAAGCCAATTAACTATTTCTTTGGATGTAATCTTAGATGAGTTCTTTAGCCTGACTCTGTTGAGAAGTTTCCTGGCCCTTGAAAATAGACCATCCTAACTTGCCCTTGAGGAGAAAGACAGTGGCCTATCTGGCCCTTGTAGGGAGGTGTCAGGGCCCTTCAGATTGTGGGCAAGGTCAAAGGCAAGAAGCAAGCCTGGACATGGCCCAGTGGTGTGCAACAAGCTTGGGGGACGTGCCCAGCCCTGACCATGTCGGGGCCAAATTCGGCCTTGAGGACTCCCAAGGGCAAAGTTGCTCCTTTGAAGTCACTGATGATCAGGTGGTGTGGCAAGTGCATTCCCAATTTTCCCAGGCCCTGAGAGCAGAAGTGTGAGACCTGGAAAAGCCCATCTCAGCACCACCTGAGTACCTCTGCTTGCCCAGGGTTTCTCTGAATAAAGATTTTCTCCTCCCCAACCACTACATCCCCATCCCTCCACCTCAACGCCGACCCCCTCTGGCATTTCCCTGCCAAGCGCATACTTGTGCATGTACTAAAACTTTCTGCCCTTCACCAGACTGTTCAGATTCTCGCTCTTTATTTGTCTCCTTGTACTCTCTAACAACCTACCCTGCTCCTTAGGGAAATTTGTGGAGAACTCATTTCAGCCGTGTGCCCACCCCCAGCTCCCAGCTTTGTTATAACTTGTGCAGAGCTTGGATACCCAGGGCTTCCCCAGCCTATGAGCATAACTACAGCCTCAGGCCCGGTGGGATGCCACTGGGGTTGGGAGCCTGGTGCACGCATGTGCACGTGAATGCGTGCACGCTCGTGCGCTTGCACACACACACACACACACATATTATCTTCTTCATTCAGCCAGGCATCTCCAAAATGTCAAATTCCTCCCCAGCACTTCTGCTAACTCCTTATGTCGCTTCATGAAGTAGATAATATTAATGATTACCTTCTAGTACTTTTCCAAGCCATGATATGTATTTCTCTATTTGCTTGGCACCAACTTCCGATTTCTGGCTAGCTTGAGAAATGAGCTTGTCTGGAACCCACTTGTAGAAGGCATTGGTCTCATCAGTTTGCTTGATGTGATTTGCTCAGGTGGGAGTGTTTGTTCCCAATGAGAACACGGAGGCTCAGAACTTTAATTTGTTCAAGACTGCTCAACTGGCAAGTGGCAGAGGCAGAATTTGAACTTGGACCTGACCACATTCCCCTCTGCTGCCATGTCTCCACTAAGAAATGGCAAAATGAGCTAGCGATCCCCAAGGTCCTGTTCATCTGTATAGTTCTGTGATGTTTCCATACTATGCCAGTCAGGTAAATAAGTTTTTATTTTTGTCATATTTATGCAGATTGGCTTAACCAGAAAATACACTAGTACTTACGTCTTTAAGAAGACATAGTAGATGTAAAGGAAATGAGACAGTAAATTTAAAACACATTCAATATTTTCTCTTGTCTTGATTTTAGGCCCCATGGGAATCGGTGTGAGAGGGAGACCTCGAAATGTGTTTTCTGAGTTGACTGCTGCAGGTAGCAATGCAGAAGTGTGGAGTAACCATGGAAGGGGGGTCTGGGACACAAAGAAAGTGCTGCTCAACGGCATCAGTTTGGGGAGACCTCTCGAGGTTCAAAATCTTTCACCTTAAATACATTTAAAGCCAAAGATGAGCTTCATACATGACAGAACTGAGTTGAAAATGGTGGCTCAAAAGATTCCTGTTTGTCTTAGAAAAATAAGGTTGTTTTTAGGCCTCAGTAGGACACCAAGAGGGAGAGACTCGACTACCAACTGTCAGATTTGGGGAAGGCACAGCTTAGCAGGACAGGAACGAGGGGCCTCTGAACCACCCCCATGCACTTGTGCCCAGGATCACGTTGTCTGGAGACAATAGGCTCAAGTCCTATCACGTGCTTGTTTAGACTCAGCTTTAGACCCCAATTCCTTTTCTCAGTGTGCACGGATATTAATAAGAGGTCGTTAATGGAATCCATGTCGGATCATTATTCAACTATTTAATCTACAAATGCCAAACCCATCTTTTTGTGGGAGCAACTTGTGCTCCTTTTTATAAATAACTAGGACTTTTTTTAATACTTAAGAAAAGCATCATATTACACTGATCAACATCACACTGGGAAAACTTTAAAGTTATCAGCTCAGAAAGGTATAGAATTCTCAGATCAGAACATATAAACTTCTTGACTTTTAAGTCTTATAGTATGCATTTTATTTATAGTAGAGTTGTCGTTTTTTTTCCCCCAACCTCCATGAATCATGAAGTCAGACTTTTTTTTTTAATATAAAATGCATTGGCACCTATAACATGTACTTAACAAAATTACCCAGTGCATTTTCTGTGAATAGCACCCAACTCCTTTTACCTTCCCTTCTGACAACAAGAGTGCTATTGTTCAGAAAATCACCATTTCCCTTCACTTTTATTTGACTGAAAACAGCCGAGTTTCTATGGGTTTCCTAAGGTACGGTGTTCAGCTCATCTGATATGAGATCACGTTAAAGATGATTGTGGCAATTTGTTTCTTCTTGTTGTGAAACCACATGCTGTCCCCAGAAATTCAATCACATTTTTAGAGACCTCTTTTGTGTGCTTTTCATCATTATAAAGACATAGATGCACAATTTGAAAATTCAAAAAATGCAGAAAAATATTAAAAAAGAAACTAAAATCACCCCTAACTTGTCATGAGATTAAGGAAGATTTTATTTCCTTCTTTCTCTTTCCAGTATTATTAAAATAAAAAATTTGTTTTAAAATCACTCAGAGTCTTAGAATTCAGTTAACTACTAGTAATGTTTTGGTGTTTTTCCTTCCACTGTTTTATCTCATCACACCTATATAGTCTATGTCTTAAAATTTTTAAATCCCACTCTCTATAGGAGCCAGGGTTTTTTCATTTAGCATGATATTTTAAATGTATTCTTCAAGCTGTGCCTTTAGCTTTGAGCTTAAGTGGACCTGTATAGATCAGAGGATTGATATATTTGTTTCATTAAAATAACCATGGTTGTATAATGTGGCTACCTCTTGGCTATAGTATACTGGATAAAGAAAAATAGAGCCAAAAGCAGAAATTCTGATATAATGTATATTTGTCTTTTTTTTTAAGGATTTATTTATTTATTTTGGAGAGAGTGCACATGAGCGGGGGGAGGGGCAGAGAGAGAGAGAGGGAGACAAGCAGAGTCCCCACCAAGTGGGGAGCCCGATGAGGGGCTCAATCCTAGGACCCTGAGATCATGACCGGAGCTGAAACCAAGAGTCAGATGCTTAATGGACTGAGCCACCCAGGTGCCCCTATATTGGTTTTTGAGTTGTGAAACCTGCTAACTATGCCCATGATCACACACACACACACACACACACACACACACACACACACACACACACGTATGCTGGTGACTTCGTACTCATTATTCCCCCACCTGGAAGTTTCTTCCCATGCATATTCACATGGCTCCTGCCTTAGTTTCTTCAGGTCAAGCGTCACCTCCTCAGAAAGGCCTTGTTCTCCATTCCTAAACCACATGTCACCTGCCCTGCTGCCCATTTCCTATTTGCCCTTATTACAACTCGACAGGATGCCGAATACCACTGTTTACAGCCCTCCTCCCTGCCCTCTATTGCCACCACCTCCCCCCCTCCGAAGGTAACCTGCATGAAGGCAGGGGCCTTGTTTCCTTCCCTCCTGTATCTCCGGATCCTAAACAGTGCCTGGCACATAGTAAGTCCTCAACAAGTGCTTGTGGTATACAGACAGGGTCCCTTCCTGCCCTGCATTCCACCCCTCGGTCTGGGATCTGGGGCCAATTCGCTGATTTTCTGCCCACTAGCAGAAGGGCTGACAGTGGCAGATACGGCTCGATAATCCCAAGGTCTCTAGGAGATCGAAACCAGAACTGAAGTGCGGGCCACTCTGTGTCAGGGTCAGGAGCTCGGGCCCCGGACCTGACTTCCCCGGTCCTACCTGTGCAGCCTCTCAGCTGCCAGGCCCATTCAGTGATTTAATATCCGTAAGACTCTTAGAATAAGGGCTGGCAGGTAGTAAGGACTCCATTAGCATCAGCTGTTATTAAAGGAAATCAGAGAGGAAGTTAAGAAGTAAGAGGTGGATACACTTTTCCCATGGGCTTGGACACCCAACCGTGACTGGTCCCGGCTTTTGTCCTCACCTCCACTCCCTGTGTAACCTGTCTCTTCTGGGAAAATGTCATTGGACTAGAAAGGCAAACGGGAGTGTGCATCCCCTGGAGAGTAAGTAACAAATGGGACATTGAGGCCTGGACATGGGAAACTGGGCAATTTTCAAAGAAAGTAAATTGCCTGGTTAGAAAATTCAATCCCTGCATTATAATGAAGATTGAAGGGTGCCTCTCTGACTCCAAAACTGGGCTTGTGGCCCATAAGATTATTCCCAGAGTGTGTTGTTTCGGATGTGGTGAGAGTCCCAGTTTGTGCCTAAATGCTGCACACCCTTTGGTTCTGCCTCGCCTGGCCACGCGGGGCTCATGCGGGGGCCGGCCATAAGGTCATCCATCGCTTACGCATCTGCTCCCCACCCCGTGTTATAAGTCTGCATCCCTGGTACCTAGCTAGTGCCCCCCACCGATTTAGTATTCAATATATGTGGAATGAATGAGTAAATAAGTAAATAATACGTTCAATAAATCGTCTCAATGTTCAGAGTACGGGTGTATATGTACGTATATGTATGTGTGTCTGTGTACAGATATGTGTATGTGGGTACACATACATACATACATTCTGTCTATACCGCGCAGAATGGTTCTAAAGAGTAAGTCCAAGAAGGTCTTCCAAAATTGACTGGAAAAACTACAAATGTCTAGACAACAACAACGAAAAAGCATTGGCTCGTATTGTCAGGTGTGGCCAGAGAAGTGTTATGAGAGTGGTCATTAGGCCTGGAGGTGAGCTTTGAAGGAAAGGTAAAGGTCGGCCAAGCAGAGAAAAGCTGGCCCAGTGAAATACATGAAAAAGGTCAGAATGTGTACCTCAGGCAGTTTGTGATTTACTGTTTCATCGAAAAATTAAAGACACCCCCTCAGCAGCCTCGTGGAAACACTGGGACCCTCTGGCTCTGAGCATTCGGGATGGGAAATCCAGGCCCATGGGGTATGCTCCAGGATTGGGGTCAGGGTGCTTGGACCCCCAGAGCCAGCCAGGCCTGTTGGGTGATGTGGGTGGGTGGCTGGCTTCAGGGAAGGTTTAATGGGGTGTTACTGCCATTCCACCCCGACTTCCTTCAGGGAGAAAACCAGAGTCCCACAGAATCTCAGACCCATAAAATCTAACCCATGTTGTTATCACTTACGTTTAGTCTGTTTGAAAGTTTAGTCCAAGGCAAGTATATACATTTACATGTGCATTTCAAGAGGCGCATGCAGTTTTAAATAACTTATTCATATTGTTGCAGTTGAAGTACTCCCTATTTTAGAACCTATTATCCAGGTTAAAATAATAATTTATTTTAATCAGCAGTGATTTTTATTTCGCTTGGGGCTCCCAGAGCCGGGCTTTATGTAGTAAGGCAGCATCTCAGGCTGGCAGGCGACATTTCCATCTCACTTTGACTCCATTAAAGTAAGCTTCTATAAACAGACATCAATTACAACCAGTTTTAAGGGTTTTAAAATGTAATCCAGCAGTGCTGCTTAACTAAATGAATCCTAGGAAGTGATCTCCAGTGAATTAATAGAGCAGTGTGCAGAGGACTCACTATGGGTCTGAGTTAATGACTGAAGAAGATCAAATTAATTACAAGTGTCTCCAAGGAGTTTCCAGGAAGAATTCTCCCTTATCAGTTAAAGTCTGTTTAACCCTTCCTGTTCAAAGTCCGTATATTTTCTAATTGTTAAAATATCAGGTAATAACGGGGAGAGAAAAGCTGGTCTGCCTTCTCCTTCCAAGTGTGGGTTTTCAGATGTATCAAAGCATCTCACCTCCCTGGGAAGGAAGAGCTCCCTTGAAGACACTGGAATTCTTCAGCCCTTTTCATGGACTGAAATCTGCCTAGGTTTGTGTTGGACCCACTAGTTGAGTTCCCTTGGCAAAGATCCACGGAGACTTTAATCAAGTTTTAATAGTTCAAAAGGGTCCAAAAGACAACTTTAATTGGGGGCAGGCAGGGGGAATCCATGTGAGCATGGGCAGATAAAAGCCCGTGTTGACCAGGAAGAAGGGTTCAAGATCATCAGACATGATTTTGCCCCAGATCGCAAAGATGTAATAGGTTTTCAGCAAATTGCTCCTGGGCGAGCTGATTTCCCCAGGAAATCACAGAGGGACACCATTCAGGCCCTGCTCATCCACACTGTTCATCTGGCCTTTAGGAATCGCCCTCAACCCAGTTCTTGGTTTTGGCCCTTGCATTTCGTGTAGTCAGTTTGAGGTGGAAGAGTCCATTTTTTGAACGCAAGCTGCCTTGTGGTTTATTATTATCATGACCAAGAATTATCCTGGTGGGTGCAGGGGGTGGTGTGCTTGCTTGAATAGCATAGCCAGAGAGTAAAATGGCAGAAGTATAGAAAACTAAAGAAGTAGGCCAACAATGAGAGGTGGGTAACAGTGTATAAAGAGGATGGAAATAAGAAAGAGAAAAAAATTGTATTGTACTGGAAGCAACCAAGATGTCCTTCAGCAAGTGAATGGATAAACTGTGGTCTATCCAGACAATGGAATGTTATTCAGGGCTAAAAAGAAATGAGCTACCAAGCCATGAAAATACATCAAAGAAACTACACACATATTACTAAGTGAAACAAGCCAACCTTGGGACACCTGGGTGGCTCACTTGGTTAAGCATCTGCCTTCGGCTCAGGTTGTGATCCTGGGGTCCTGGGATCAAGCCCCGCATCAGGCTCCCTGCTCCGTGGGGAACCTGCTTCTCCCTCTGCCTCTGCCTCTCTCTCTCTCTCTCATGAATAAATAAATAAAATCTTAAAAAAGAAAGAAGCCAATCTGAAAAGACTATATGCTATATGATTCCAATTACATGACATTCTGGAAAAGGCAAAACTGGGGAGACAGGAAAGACATCAATAGTTGTCAGGGGTTAGGAAGAAGCAAGAGATAAATACAGAGGACTTTTAGGGGCAGCAGAAGTACTCTGTATGATACTCTAATGGTGGATATATGTCATTGTAAATCTGTCCAAATCCTTAGAATGTACAACATCAAGAGCAAACCCTAAAAAATAGAGTGAACCCTAATGTAAACTATGAACAATGATAATGCTGTGTTAGTGTAGGTTCATCAGTTGCAGCAAACATACCATTCTGGTGGAGGAGGATGATAATGGCGTGGGGTCTCTGCATGATTGGGGGCAGGAGGTATATGGGAAATCTGTGTACCTTCTGCGTGAACCAAAACCTTCTCTGAAAAAATAAAGTCTATTTTGAAAATTTTTATTGTAGAAAAACCCAGTTGGGCTCCTGGATTCTCTGTTCTTCAAATACACAAGTGTCATTTTCTGTAGTGTCCATACCCTTTGAGTGCCCCAGTTGACTCATTTATGTGTTGAATATGCCACGGAGCGCCCCTTCTGAGCAAGACATGAGCCAGGTCCTGGGGCGGCAGCAAGGAGCCCCACATAGTTTCCTGTCACTGAGTATCCTGTGAAAGTCCAATTTGTGATCAGTCTGACACAGGAAGAATCCCAGGAACTTTCTGTCATTTTCAGGATTTCCCCTGTAAAATAATATTCCCAACTGATAAAAAGACTATCTGTGACTTTGCATGCAATTTATAAAGTTTAATTAAGCACATACTATTAACCATCTAGCCATCTGATAACACTCCAATTCCTCTTGTCAGATTTTTTTTCATTATTTAATTTAGTCCTAATAAGGGGTTTATTCTGCCTACGCCCTTTGTCCAACTGTTAGGTCTTCAAACAAAGTGATTAACATAGGGCTCGCTGGTGAGTAGAGTTTGAATAGAAGGGGTTACTGACGTTGATCCTTCAGGTGTATCCTATAGCGATGCTGGGCTTCTCCTTAAAGTATACTAATTCCAGAGAAGCATGAGCTCTTGGTGACTTTCTTGATTTCAGCCTCTGAGATAATATGCCGTGTTTTTATGTGTTGTGTGCATAGGGAGATGTGGCAACAGAGTGTGAAAATCACGGACTCATGTGCCAGATGGACTGTGATTTTGTTATCGCCGTAGAGTCCATCAAAGATAATGGAAAGAAGATAAAATAAAATCACATGCCCGTTCTACACCCACCTGAGCTGGAATTTCAGGGCTGGGACACTAACTGGTGCCAGTTTTGATCTGCCTGATGTTCTCTTTATGAGCGTTCGTACTTGTGGGATGATCGTAGGAAACACGCCAGGGCTATGGCTCATCCTGACGAGGGAGGGAAGTACATAAAACACCGAGGCACAAGGAGCGGGGTGACTTTTAGTGGGTGTTTTTAAGCAAAGAGATAGAACCGTTTTGAAGTTGCTCAAGCAGAAATATCTATGGGGCACTCCAAATGGCCGTGTTTCGAAAGAACTCCTTCCTATTCCATAGAATAACAGGGGAGGGACAGAGAAGCTGATGTCCTCCAACATGGGGGCCAGCCTCGCACAACGAAGACCGCTCTGATTCAGCTGGACTCTCCAATGTCCCGCCAGGCAACCACATTCAGGTAAACCCTTTTTATAATGATCTGAACAGATAAACTGAAAGCCAATCAATCCAAATAATTTTTTTTGTACAGAATTAATACACACTGAGTTTTCCAGGATGTGAAAACTCAATGTTGACATCAAGGGAGGACTGAGCTTTGGTTTGTTCAGATCTGCCACCAGATTTGCCAAGAGTTTTCACGGCTTTGAGAAAGCCTCCTATCCAAATGCTGCTGGGGATGTTTACCTCGCTCATCTCATGCTCCTGGATCATGCTACTAATAGCGTAATCTCTGTGGGATTCAGATTCTACCTGTAGGTACGAAAATCAGACCGCTTTCTAGTCTTTTAGAATAGTCATGCTCGGGCATTTCCAGGTGGAAATAAGTGGGTTTTTTCTTATCCGTTATCTTCCTTTTATTTCTCCTTGATGGTATAATTGAGAGATTATATTGATTATTTCTTAAGAAATTATGTGCAAAGGAAGGTTATACTGCTTCACTTCAGGCCAGTAAGGGGGAGGGGGTTTTAAAAATATCTGTTACAGAGAAGTGGTGGGGGGTCCGACGTGATAGATGACTACTGACCCAGTGCAAGGGACAGAAGCAGCCTTCCCAAGGAGCCAGGCATGGTGCCGGCCACCCCAGCACATATGAGTTATCTCATTTCCAGGTGGTATTGACTTCACCTGGATGACTCTTCCTAATATGGAAACTTGCTTCTTTTAGGGATCAGGAGGGACACCTTGACCTTCCCAAGGCTCCCCACGGGACACACCTGAGCCCTGAGACAGAGCCCTCTTGGCCAGTGCAGACAGCCTGCCCAGCCCGGCCTCGACAAGCCAGCCAACCAGGGGCAAACTGTTCCTTTAATTCCTCCTGGCTCTCCTTTCTTCATTAGCTTCTTTTAACTCAGACCACAGGATCTGCCTCCCAGGACATCTCATCTTCGAGGGTCTGAGGCAGGACGTGGCTGCCTGGCACCTCTTCTCCCCAGGAGGCCCCCCTGAGCTTGTTGGAGCGCCACCTGCTTGGGCTTTGTGTTCAGTTCTTGGTGTGAACAATGGACTTGCTGTGGGCTCTTTTGTGTATTGTTTGTGTGGAGATGAGGCATCAGAGGGTGAGAGTCCTATAATCACGGGCCACTCCTGCTGCATTTTGTTGCCATCATATATAGCCCATCAAAATAAAGGAAAGTAGATAAAATGGAATCACAGCATCCAAAGCTGGACTCTCAATGCCAGGACAGAGTCCAAGAAGGGCTCTCCACATTTTATCAAGCACAGGAAGTAGCCTTGTCAGTATCGTTGCTAAAACAGTAATCATTAAGAGAGGAGCCATAACAGAGCACAGGAGAGCAGAGGGGGTATTATTCCATGGCGTCCCTCTGCATCTCCCCCTGTCTTTCCCTTCTGAAGACACAGGGCAACATCACAGTTAAGAGAATGCACAGACCGGGCTTCAGTTCCCATGGAAGGGAACTGTCCCGAGCCTTGGTGTCCTTACATGTGACACCTGCCTTTAAGAGTCATTCCGAGGAGGATGGAGAGAGCACAAACCTACAGTGTGCCAAGTACTAGCTTAAGCACCTTACAGTAGGAACTCATGATGTACGGAGAGGATAAAGAACTCGCCAGGGTCCCAGCAGGGAGCACGTGGTAGGAACGGCACGTGAATCCAGGCAGTTTGACTTTGGAGATCATGCTTTTAACATCTATGCTATATTGCCTCTAGGAAATGTATTTAGTAAATGGTAGCTATTATTACTATTATTGCTATTTTTCTTCCCTTCCCCTGTGGGGTGGAGGCAAGTGAAGGGGCCCAAGCCTTTGCAGTGTCCGTGGGGCTTTTGATTTCATAGCTTATACCGCCAAATCCTGAGTCTTGTCACAGTAATAAATGAGGCTATGATGCACATTCATCCTGTTGGTCACTGTGACGCATGGAGGGTGACAGCGCCACTCAAATGTTATTTTCCTATCAATTATCTTTCATTCTCAAAAATGTGGATTAGTAGGAAAACTCCTCGATTAGAGAGTCAGAACACCAGTATTCTGGTGCCAACTACTCACCTAAGCACAGATCAGCCAGTTAACCTCTCCCAGACTCCCTTTGTTCATCCGTAAAAACGGGCTGTTTTATTTCAATGTTCTCCAAGCCCCCTTCCCTCTTGAGGATTCTAGGATTGCCTTTCAGAGTCCTCGGTCACATACCATCACACAGCCCACAGAACACAGAGCAGCTCCTGTGCTGGATGGAGGCCTGGGGTGCTCGGAGACCAGCTGGGTGATGCATCCTTGTATACCTCTAAATCAAGGGTCGGCCAACCCCAGCCCACCTCTACTTTTGTACACCACGAGCTAAGAACGGTGTGTACACTTTTTAATAGTTGAAAAAAATTAAAAAGTGAACAATCTTTTATGACACATGAAAATTACATGAAATCGAAGCTTTAGTGTCCACAAATAAAGTTTTATTGGCGCTCAGCCTCGCTCGTTCCTTTACATATTGCGTCTGGCTGTTTTTGTTGGCAATGACAGAGGTGAGTAGCTGTAATCGAGATTGTGTAGCCACAAAGCCTAAAACCTTTTCTGTCTGGCACTTTACAGAAAGTTTACCGCCCCTGGTTTTCTATGAACAGCAAGAAGAAAATTTTCCAGGTTGGCTTTGTTTTGCCTTTTTTTTTTTTTTAATAAAGGAAATCCAGGTTCTGTCCTGTGTTCAGTCCATGAAACAAATAATCCTTATGAGCGGAGAGCAGTCCCCATGGTCGAAAAATCACAGACAGCCCGGGCGCTGGCTGCGGGCCAGCAGAAGCGGCTGTGTCAGCTGCGTGAGCCATAGGGAGCCACAGATTATCACAGCCTCGGGAGGTTCTCGAAATGCCCCTCTCTCGTGGCTGAGGAAACCTGCTTGACGTGCCACAACTTTCCATCAGGAACATGCCTAAACGCTCATTTTCAAACATTATCTCCACCAGGAGGGATAATTTGCTATAATGTGGGGGTGAGAAATCAGGGGGGAGTTCAACTGGTCATTCGATTTATTTCACTCTTCTCTTAAAAGAAAAAAAAAAAAACTCTAAAATCCTGGAAATGGAAAACGCTTTCAGGAAAACCAATTTGCTGTGGAAGAAAAAAAAAAAAAAAAACCAGAGATTTGATTATTTCTGACCAAGTAGGAGGCTGGATCCATAAGGTTAGGAAGAGGATGAGGAATTGGTATTTGTGAGTATGTGTGTGTGGTTTTTGTTAGATCAGATTTCACAAAACCTGGTGCTTCTGAAACACATGTCGGTGGTAGACGTGGAGAGAAATTTAAGTATATGATGCCTACATTAGACGGTTAGGGGGAGGTCCAGAGATAGCCAGGGCTGTAGGACAGAAACTCTTCTGTCGTTGTTAAGAAAACACAGCATTTAGCAGTTGGGTGGATAGAGAAGAGTCGTAAATACCCAATGAAAATGCTCTAACTCGTCAGTTCATCATCCTTCCAGCTACCACAGAGAGATACAGCCAGCTGCTGGATTCCTCCAGCCAGCCCCATCCTGCCCCATCCCCCAGGGCCGGGGGACCCTCTCCGAGGCTCCCACAACACCCAGGACACCCTCTGTCCTTCCCACCCTTGCCAGATTGCGTTGAATGTCTCCGTTGATGGGTCTTCCTTCCCTACCAACCTGGAAGCCCGGGGGCTCAGGGTCATGTTTTATTCTTCAGGGAATCCAAGGACTGCCCTCGGGCCAGAGTCATAAGAGGCACCCAGTAAGCAAAATGTTTGGTGAATAAAACCAAATACCTAGTTAGTTCAGCTTTGCGGAGGGGCTAGGAAGGAGGAACTTCTTATTGAGTTTGGATCTCTCTGAAAACAAACAGGCTAAGGATTACAGCACTAAACATTCTTTAAACCTAAATTTCAAGATCTACTTCCTCAAATATTGGTTAAACCCACATCAGCAAAAAATGTGAGTCAATTTGCTGTTTTACTTTTAGATTCATAATTATTTGTTTTTAGAAAGATCTACTTTAAAAAAAAAAGGACAATCCTTAAATAAAAGTGATTATTTCGTGACCAAATACGTCTCTTTCCCCTAAAATCTTCCCTTCTAAAACAAGTAGGAAAAGAATCAGTGAATATTTAGATTACGTGACTGAAACAAGCTGTTCACTCCACACTGGTGCAGCAGCCGGCAATGAGGAAGTTAGGGCCACTGACTTCCTTCGGGAATCCCTTGATAATGGGGATGGAAGATGACTTTAAACAAACTATAAACATTTTAGGGAAATTTTTAGGGGAAATTATGGGAATATGAGAATTCACAGGATGTTAACCAAGAAGCCTAGAATATCAACCTGGCAAGTAACAGCCTCAAATCTTCCTTAAAGAAGAATTCCAAATACCATATATAGATGTGCCCCACCTCTGGGGATGTGGAACTTAATTCTGCCCTTTTCCTTCCTTTGTCCTGGTAGATTATAACATGTCAACTAGTTTCTCAATATAACACATTTACTGCTTCAGAAAAGTTAAAGAAGATTCCATTTTATAAAAGTGTATGTTGAGATGAATAAGGGTCTGAGGATATAATGTAAAAACATGGTGACCATGGTTGATAACATTGCATTGAATAATTGAAATTTGCTGAGAGCATAGAACTTAAATGTTCTCACCAGAAGAAAAAAAAAAGGCAATAATTGTGAGGTGATGGATGTGTTAATTAACTAGATGGGAGGAATCCTTTTACAATGTATCAAAAAAAAAAGAAGTCTATGTTGACAACAAAATTCTAGTAATAAACAATGAAAAAATGTAAATGAGTAAAAGATTATATAGTGATATCACTTTTTGGAAATTCATCTACAAAATGTAAAGGTAAGGAGAAAAATAATGAAATATATGGATAGTATTCATATGGATATGACAATTTTGCATGCTTACTCCCAACAAATTTAATTTGCTTAACATAAATAGCAACTGTATTCAAGAGTTTGATGACCCCTTCACTTCACCTTCAAACTACTCACCAAAATATTTATTGTTGCCCACTAGCATTTAATTTGAACGGACCATATATAAAATTCTCTTTCAAAACATAGCTAGCAGCATTGTGCTTCTGGGCAAACTGTGTCTCTCAATTGGAAAAACAATAACTAAGATTTAAGAAACAGTACAAGTTCAAGTAAACAAAGGTAGATAGGAAGATCTCTGTTTTTCAAATCCCCTAGCTAATAGATTGACATAATCAGAAAAACATAGCATCGAGTCTCTGGGCCCCAGTGCCCTGATTTCCGCCCTGGGGGGAGTAGGGAGTGTTAGGAAGGCAGAACTTTTGTCATTATCAACTGAGCTGGATAAGCCCAGGGAAAAGGAGAGGATTGATTCCCAAGTTAACAGGAATCAATCAATCAATCAATCTTCAAACACGTTCATGGGGGCCAATATGGTGGAAGGGAAGCCGTCCTGGGGAAGCTGCCTATAGAGCAGGATGGGGAGGACCGCAGGTGAGGAGCAGGTCCTCCAGGCCCACATGCAAGAGGAACTCAGGGCAAAGGCAGAGAAGGGCATTTCAGAAAAGTACCTGAGATCTGAGCCTCTGGACACATCAGCATTTGAGTGTGGTTACACACCAAAAGTCAGCTCCCCCTCTGGATCTAGGAAGCACAAGCCAACGGCGATGAGTATGTTTACGGCTCATACCTTCAGTGTTGTATTGGGGCCAAGGGAGGCCTGCTCACCCTGTGTTACTCATTCTCCACAGAGATCAGCGTCCACATGGCCCAGGTAGTGATATTCTTTAGCTCTGTGTTTCATGAAAAGAAATAAGTAGAGTGGCTGAGCCCATACTCTCTAATGCAAATGCTCTACAACTTACCAGATACAGGGGCGTGCAGTAAACCGAGGATGTTCACTGGATTCCAATGCTGGTTTCTAGATCTTTTTCATAAGTGGATATACCCTCGAACTTGTCCCACTCTGTCCCTGGTGGTAAGATCCCTGTGACTGCTTTAGGGCCCTTCTTTCTCACCACTGATAATCCTTTGCTTGTTCACTCAGGAAAGCCCCCTCTCTGAGGGGCTCTATGCTCATGCCCCTTGTTCACACCAGTATTCAGGCATGAACAACGAGACATGTGCCTATCACTGAGTCAAGCATGTGACTTGGCTGAGATGCATTTTTGTGCATTTCTTCCCATGTATTACCTTTCTCAGTCAAGGTATCAGCATCCAGAGTCCCACAGACTGGAGAACTGTGTCTCAAACATCCTTCTCCCTCATCACCTACCACATCCAACCCCACGAACCCCACATTCTAGGTTCTGTCTCTGAAATGGCACCTGAATTCACTTCCTGCTCCTTATCCCCACTCTCATGGTCTTAAGCCCGACCCTCACCGGTTCTAGCTGGGGTTAGGAGCTGCCCAGCCTGCCCGCCACTCCCCGTTGGCTCAGATCTCTCCAACCTGCCTGGCACCACACATGTGGCCATTCAGAATTGGGCTCCAACCACCCTTTCCCATCTCACCCTGTGCCCCTCCGTGCTGCACATTCTGTATTCAAGTCATCCAGAACTTCCCTTCGTGCCAGGCAACCTCTTCCCTCACATCCCCTGGGGAATGCAGTCCTGTTTCCACCAAGCAAACTTTGCGCCTGCCACGAGCCCACCTCAGACACCACCGGCCAATCTTTGCAGACACCCTAGGCAGCTCCAGCTACTCAAGGTGGCTTTTATTCCAGTCCTTCCCTTTCTGAGCTTCAGTTCCACATCTGTGAAATGGGAGAGAAAAAATAACACCTGTCCCGTGGGGTGGCGGAGGAAATGAAATAATGCATCGGTTTCTTATGGCTGCCGTAACGATGAATCACAAACAGGAAGTTCATTGTCTCACAGTTCTGGAAGCCAGGAGTCTAAAACCAAGGGACTGACAGGGCCTTGCTCCCTCTGAACACTAGGGGATCCCTCTTTGCCTCTTCCTAGCTTTTTGTGGTTTGCCAGCACTATCTGACATCCTTGCTTATAGATAACATCCCTCCCGTCCTCCACCTTCCCATGGCCGTCTTCCCTCTATGTGTGTCCATGTCTGTGTCCAAATTTCCCCTTTTATTAGGACACCAGCCTTATTGGATGAGGGCCCCCTGATGACCTCATTGTAACTTGATTCCATCTAGAAAGGCATTATTCCCAAGTAAGGTCACTTTCTTCAACATATCTTTGGGGGGAACTTAAGTCAACCCAAGAGAAATAATAAATAGCAGGTTGGGGTATGTGCTAAGCCTGTGCTCTCCCACCGTGTGTTCGGATGCCTTGCCCCCTCCACTGTCAGGGACAACCCCCCCACACACCCCCCGGTGCAGAACAGGTGACTCAACATGTGTGTTTGATAAAGGAAAGACAGTTGGTGCTGCTTTCTTCTCCTGCCTTCCCCCACGCATTCACAGCTGACCTTTGGGAACCCCAGAATCCACAACTACATCACTGAGATATAATACAAACCCAAAGATAAAGATTCAAATGGACCATGTCTCTGGAACTTACTCTCCTTTCAACTGCTTCTGAAAATTGCTAAAGAGGCAATTACAGTTGCGTGTTGGTAATGGAAATAATTATGACTACTTTCTGAAATTATGTATTTGAGACATTTCTCATAGGTAATTTAAGGGGGCAGTGAAGTGGGATAGGTGGGTTCTTTCCCTGAAAGCTCACACTAGATAATTGAACAACATAATGGAGGAAGAAAAGCCACATAAGTGAGCATAAGATAATGCAACCAAGAGAAAATAAGTTAACATGCTGATTGCTTTGGGATTTCACTAGAATCTCACAACTGAAGCACTGGGGAGGATCTGTGAGTAAAAACATCTTCTGCTACAAAGTGATCATCAAATACCATTCTAGGTGCCCAAGATGTAGCAATCCAGTTGGCAGAAACCAGTGAATTCCCACACATTCACGATCTTGCTAGAATCCAGGGCACCCTGATGCAAAATGTCTTAGGGTTATACCAAAGGACACTTTGAAAGATGAATGCATCTTCAAGTTTTAGTATTTACTAATGAAAAATACCAGGAAAATTAATAGAAATGCAAAACACAAAAGCAGATTCCCTTACCAATGAAGTCCGAGCCTTTTCCCTACACCACCATCCAAACCCTCCTCACCTTACTGGGATTCTACAGCCTCACAGAGCCAGGAGATTCCTTTGTAAAAGATACTTGGTAGTCAGATCCATTTTCCCTGCTTGCATATGATTAAGATAGATCCTTCTTATGTCTTTTGGAGATCTGGTTGACTTTAACACATCCCAGGCGGGACTGGTGCAACTCTGTATGGGTAAAGGAATATTTGTAACCCAAAGTCTTCACAGTAGGGAGCAAATGGACAAGGCAGGGATAAAATAAAGCCTTGTGAGCTCCAGGTTTTCAGTGAGGTTTGCAGAGGTGGTGGTCTCTGTTCACAAGATAAAGGGATTTGGTGGAGTTTGAAAAGGCCGCCAAGCTTACCCGTATTTTCCCCAGTGAATGTGCTGTAGGAAATTTCTCCTGACAGGTTATTATGACTACTTTAATGTACATATGACCAGCTGTCTGGAAAGCAGTCCAAATTATAAATTGTTCATAAATATCCTGACTTACTTGGCGACAGCACATTGCAGTGCTGAACATTTAATTTGATCTTTGTTCTGTAAAAGAGTGATACTGCCTTCTGAGTGGGAGTAAGAAGCTATATATCCTTTGGAGAAAGACCCATCTCTTTTTCTGTGTGCTTTCAAATACCTCTGTTTGGGAAGTGCTCAACATTAAAACCATAACGGGATCGGGTTTTTCCATGTACTCAAGGAGTAAGAAATGGGTTTTTTTTTCCCCCCCAAGTTAAATTGAGTCAAGGTTGGCAAGAATGTGGTATTAGCCCTCTCCGGGGCTGTCTCCTCTTCCTGTCCCCGTGTGAGACTGCTAGGTGGGTGTATGTATACCCCAACACCTGATGGCCCGGCTTCTCAGTAGGGGGTGTTCTCAGAAGCTGTTGCTTCTCAGCTAGGCCTGTGGGGTCCACACAAAGTGAAGTCGGAAGGCTTCAGTCCCTGTGTGCCCAGTTCACCCATGGGCATCTCCATGTAGCTCTCGAGCCCGCAGCGCATGCTCTGGGGCCCTCACAGGGGATAACGTCCCATCCTATAGACAAGGAACCCCAGCCGTTTCAGCGGCCTGCCTTGGTCATGCCAAATGTGGCAAAGCCTGGATTTCACTCCCAGGCCTTCAAATCCCAAAACGACAGTTCTTTCTACTTTGCCACAGCTTTATTTGCTGGAATTTTCCTCCAACCCCTTTGACCCTCTGTGATGTACCCCTCACTCTGGATATCATATACCCCACTAAAAACTCTGAGGCCACAGTTGGTTATGTGTATTATGCCAAGACTGGAAATGAGGACGGGATTTTTTTGAGACAGCCTCGGGAAACCTAGGATGTATGGCGACTGCATCCATTGTGTACCTGACATGCTATAGTTTTTTGACCAACTGACCAACTAGCAAAAAAGGCCTTTTGAACATGAGGTTTATTTCCATAGTCAGAAGCAAAGGTTCAGGAATTCCTACTTGGGAATATAGGCAGACTTACCAACTGAGTTTTTAAAAAATGATTATTTGGGCAGGACCCAATTGCCATGCATTATTTCAGAAACCTGGATGTCAAATGTATGGATCGTCACACTTATGCAAAACTAAAACACTCCCTTATTAAGAAACGAAAACCTTTTTCTTTTATCATGTGAGTTAGATTTTGAAAAAATATATATTTTAGCCATAGAGTAAAGAAATCTGAAATTATAGGGGCGCCTGGGTGGCTCAGTCGGTTAAGCATCTGCCTTCAGCTCAGGTCATAATCCCAGGGTCCTGGGATCGAGTCCCACGTCAGTGGGGAGTCTGCTTCTCCCTCTCCCTCTGCTTCTCCCCCTGCTCATGTTCTCACTCACTCTACTCTCTCTCAAATAAATAAATAAATAAATCTTTAAGAAATCTGAAATTATATAAAATTCCCCAATAAGACTGGCCCTTGGTTCCTATAGGAGATGCAGAAGTTTCTCAATACCATCTCAGGAACTCCATGTTCTCTTTGTGTGGCTCCTCCGAACCCTTCTTCCGCCCAGAGCCCTCCTCCCCATCCTCCTGTCTAAACCTGTGTTCAGGAAGGCATCTGTTTCCAGGGGGAAGGGAGCACGTGCCTCTGTATTCCCAACGCGTGGCATAGATTGATGCTCATAGATGCTGATTGATGGCGTGAATTAGTGAATGAATGAATGAACGGGTGACTCAGAGTCAGTGAGTTCCTTCTCTCACCATCGTTTGTACTGGAAGCCTCATCTCTGCTTATTAACCTTACAGCTTTTCCCTTGGTAAAGGAACTTTAACCTCCAGAGTGTCCCTGAGTGAGTTTGCCGTGAAGTGAGGGGTGAAGTAAAGACCTCTGAAGTCATGGTTTATATGGGCACACATCTGTCCTACTTACCTACAAGGTGGGTCTCTGTGCCACGTCACATAAATTGGAAGATGCTAGAGCTATTACCCAGGCTGAGGATTGCAAAAGTATTACTAGAAGAGGATGCCTTGGGCACATATTGGTCATAAGTAGAAAATGTCTTGACTCAACAGTGAATCTAAAAGATTTTAATTATTCAGTCTTTTTATGACATTAGTTCCTAATGTGATGGTTTGAGTACTATAGTATGGTTTAATCTTACCGTCAAATTATAGGACAAAATCAACAAGACCACCTGAAACACAGATGGTATTATAACCAACCACATGTTCCATAAAATGGTATGTCTTTCCAGACATGGCGAACCTTCTCTCCAAGGCCTCTTCTAGCCTCTTCTTGAACACTCCTGGTGATGGGGAGTTTATTACTTTGGACAGGCCACAGAGTTGGAAAGTTTCTATGACTCTGAAATCTGCTTCCCTGAAATTTTCACTCACTGGCCCTGACTCATCCGTGGACAGGAACATTTTCCAAAGTGTGACCTGAGGAAACTAGTTAAGAAGTATTATTTAAAAAAAAAAAAAAAAAGTAAAGAGGGAGTTGTGGTCAAATAAGAATGAAAATCCTAACTTAAAAGGGCAGCTTGCCCGGGGACTTCTCAGAGCCTTCACTAGACTCCTGGATGCTGTGAATCCCCGTGAGGAGCGGGTGGGCACAAGGCATTCTCATGACCATGGCATCTCTTATTCTACAGGGCGTCTCTGAAGATTCACTCAGCAAGCAATGTTTGCAAACAGTTATCCAAATAAACATCAAGCAAATCTACTTGTCCTTCCACATACAGCTCTCCAAATACTATCTGAAAAAAATCATAAGGAACGTAAGTTTAAAATCCAGGCTAGGAGTGCCTGGCGGGCTCCGTCAGTGGAGCATGTTTCTCTTAATCTCAGGGTCATGAGTTCAAGCTCCATGCTGGGTGTGGAGCCTAGTTAAAATAAAAAAATTTAAAAATTCAGGCTAAATATCCTAGTTTCCTAAAGAACTGTGCCTGTGATAAGGTTTATAGACCTCCTCTGCCTCCTGGACCCTCTCCCCTAGATCCTTCTCTCAATACGTTATACCCCTTCTAACACACAACATGTTAAAGCAGAACTCCAAATTTGTAGTTGCTGCTGGATGTATTGTTCATCCCCTCTGGCTTTAATTTCCTCATCTACAAGTGTGGAAAGTCAAAGTCTACCAACCTCACTGAGTCATTTTGAAGATTAAGTATGTTAACGTACATAAAGCACCACGTACGCGTTAGCTGTGTGCTGGTTTTCCATCTTCTCTACTATTTAGGGCCTAGTTCCTCTTACACGTGTTTTAGTCTTACCTTTCACATTCAGATTCCAGAAGATACACACAGAGAAAATATTGGGTCAATCATGTAATGATCTAAATCTTACCTGTCTATGGTCATTATTTGGTTCCCAAGAGCCTTGCTACTCCAAAATCACCTGGGAGCTGGTTAGAAATGGAGACTCTCAGAACCCAGCCCAGATTACTGAATCAGAACCTGCATTTTCTTGAGATCTCCAGGTGATTCATGGACACATGGATTGAGAAGCAGTAGTCTAGACGGTGCATGCAGCACTGAGCCTCTCTATTCTCCATGGCACCCAGCACAGGGCTTTGCACACAGCAGGGACCAAATGGGGCTTTCTAGCAGCCATGTTTATTAACTGAAGCTGTATGAAACTTGTTAGTAGCGGGGATAGATAACTGGAAAATTCTGGAGCCAAAGGCATGCATAGGGTAAACAGGAAGGGGCTTGCCTCACAGCAATTACTATAATTTGTCTACCTAGATCAAAGAGCAGATATAGTTTTAAACACTAAAAAAAAAAAAAAACCTAGCTTTTGAATTATCTTTTCATTTTACTTGTTTTTTCATTGCTTAATCTTGTTTTGATTATAATCAAATTCTAAATTGTGAGTGATGATGCTGACAGTTCAGTGGACTATATTTATCCTTTGAGGCAATAAGATGTAATGTCAAGACTATGGTCTTTGCATTAAGACAGACCTGAGTTCAAAGCTTAGCTCTACCTCTTACCAGCTCTGTGACACCAGGAAAATCACCTTGCCTCTTGGAACTGCAGCATCCTCATCTGTAACGGGGGCATAATAATGTCTATGTAATGGGGGCAAAGAAGGATAAACTAATATAATACATATAGAGCTTCCAGCATAGTGACTCACATGTAAACAGCAACTCCCTTTTCAGCACATACCAACTTTCTCTTCACCAAAGCCATTATTGTTTGTAGTTTGGGACAATCCTCATGGGATTTATTACATCATGTCTGGCCCCTGTTCCTCCTAGTCACTCCCAGCAGAGTGAACAGTGTTGCTGCTAAGGCATCTTAACCTAACAACATGGCCTTGGGCCTTCATAGTGACCCCTGGGTAGTCCTGGTGAAACTTACAAAGAATAAGAATCATAACAACAAAATGTAAAGCCATTTCTTTTTATTAGAAATTATCAGATTAAACACCATCCAAAGTTAGGGGAAAAAAGATGACTTGAGGAAAAGCATATGTTTTTTAACATAACATTTTATCACGTTTATTTTTGATCCTTGTATATGTGGATTTTGAAGTTGTTTTTCAAACATTTCAGATTTTGGGCTGTCAGCTTCCCCTTTCATACTAGTCTGTCTCCTTATTGGAGAATGGACTGAATTGCTTTTCACGGCTCCTGCCCCCGGGGCCGCCCACCCCATATTTCAGAATCCAAATCTCACTCCCAGGATCCTTGTCTCTGCAGCCAGTCAGCTTTCCCCTTAAGCCTCTCCCTGGGGCAGAGTTAAAACCTTCAGGTTGGCTGGGCAAGACTCTCTAGCAAGCCACTCCCATAGAGAATTGTTTTTTCTCTGAGCTTTTGGCTCTTATATTCCAGATTCTAAACATGGCGGGGCCATCTTCCTTTTAATCAACTTCTTCAAGCTGAACCTAGTGGATGGCTTTGCGAGGGCCATTTTTCAGGGACCAAACATACTGCTACAAAATCAATAGATGCTATGTTCAAAGTTAATTATCATCTCTGGTAAATTGAAATTAGCTTAGAATTTCACTGAGGGTTTTTGTTTGTTGTCATTATTTTTCCTCCCTAAGGAGACCGTTTGTTGATCTTACGCCGATCCAGCCATGCCCTCTCTTTCCAGCCTCCTGAGATACTTGGCAGGACTTTCTGTGGTGACTACAGGCCTGTGATCAGGAAATAGAAACAAAGCGAAACTCACCGGCCCATGTAAGACTTTGGTCACACCATACAGTTGCCAACCAATAGGAATGAGCCGAGCTAATGGAAATTACTAACGCTTGTGGAGAAGACTAGATGATTGGTCCAAATAATGTCACTGTTATAAAGAAAACTCTAACTTAGATTTATCAGTCCACTTTGGTCCAGGTCTCTATTTAGAGGCAAAGAGGATAGAAAACAAAACAGCACAGGCTTACAAAACAAGGAACTCGTCGTGATTATTTAAAGGTGCAACTCTACGCTGTTAGTTAGCTGTGGATATAAATTTGTGTTTCAAGAGTTACCCCCTCAGCTGATTAACTTACAGCATTTGGCACATCTACGCTTAAAACTTCACAAATGAATCCCCATCTAACTAATCATCATTCTCTTTCACTTCAGGAAATGTAAACATGAGCTAATTAAGTGAATCTTTTGGAGGAGGAATTATTTGATAGTGTTAACCTACATTTGACCCGCTGTGGATGCCATGTCAGGCTCCCAGCGAAATCAATGCGTTCTTTTAGGTTTTACATTATGTTGTTGTGACCAGCTGTAATTACAAGGGGAAAAATTTTTTTTCTTTAGACATGACACATAATTTGAGATGGCTTCCAGATCTCACGGCTCGTCTTATTTTCCTATTTATGAGATGCAAAGATATTGCCACCATCCAATTACATTGGGTCACGAGCTTTACACCTGCTGTGATTTAATTACATTTTTGTTAATTCAAACACTTATACCCCACGTGTGTTCACAAATCATCCTCACTCTAGTGGCAATTCCCCAACATGGCTGTGGGAGAAAATGGCCTTTGAAATGGTGCTTTCTCTGTAGTGCTTAAGAAAGGAAGGCAGGACATGAAGAAGAACCTCAGAAGATGAGGGCCAGGCTTGACACACGGTTTCATTAATACTGGATGGCAGAAAAGGAGCCAAGTCCCAGATAATGAGGAAGGAGTTGCAATTTTTTTTAAAGCTATCTGGTGACAGGGAAAACAAAAATGACATTCAGCTGACGAATGAGCGGAGTTTGACCTAGCCTTTTGACCCTTGACAATCAATCTTACCTGCTACTTCATAAAGAATTATAGGTCTGCCACTCACATTTGACTCTGGATTTTTACTATTCCCTTTACCTTTTTTTTTTTGAATACATGGTCCAAGAAGATAAATGTTTATGTTGTATACAGCAGAGAGGAGGAAATATGGGATCCTCGGAAGGGGGAGAAAGAGAGGAGAGAGCAACAAGACCAACAGCCAAAAAATGGTTTATACATGCAATTCAGAATTGTCAGGGATATTTTTTATGGGGCTGACCAAAATAGCAACTGGAAATAACTGATGACCCCATACACCTGGTCTAGAGGAGGCACCCAGAAGAGTCGGGTGAGCTCCCAGCCTGCCTGCTGGCCCAGCCCGCCTCTGCTCCCCACCTAAACCAGCCCCCAAAGGCGTCAGATGAATTTTGATGAATCCATTGTCTGTGTGCGGCTCTGATTATGGTGTGTGCGGGAAGGGTTTTGGTGCCAACCATTACAGGAAAGAAAGGGCCCTGGGTCCAGGCCACCGAGCTATTTTCACTGTGCATTGAAGGCACCAGGGCAAGCACTAAAGCGTGTGCTCCATCCCCCCTTGGGTCTGCCGAGGGAGTGTAAATTAGCAGGAGTAAAAAGTATCTCGCTGGGGCGGGAGAGGAGACACCTTACAAATGAGCCACAAGGTCCTCTTGGGCCTTCGAGGTGCTTTGTTTTTAGATATAATTTGACGCCATGTGTCTCGAGGCGCTCAAAGCCCAGGCTCGTCAGCAAAAGCAACTTTATGGAGCTCGCCCGGTGCATAAGCTGGCAGCGGGGACTCCTCCTTGCCTTTATAGAGTCAAGATTTCCTTTTCAGGGCCAGACTGGACACTTCACGCAAACTTAGGCTCTTAGAAGCGGAATGCAATTTTTGACCATTTATTTTTTTTTAGATTTTATTTATTTATTTGACACAGAGAGAGAGAGCCAAAGCAAGAACACAAGCAGGGGGAGTGGGAGAGGGAGAAGCAGGCTTCCCGCTGAGCAGGGAGCCCGATGCGGGGCTCGATCCCAGGACCCCGGGATCATGACCTGAGCCAAAGGCAGACGCTTAACGACTGAGCCACCCAGGCGCCCCAATTTTTGACCATTTAATCCATCCTGGATCACTGGGAACTCAAAGCCGTTTTCCCCATCTAGCCTGAGATAAGAGAACCAGGTTGGACGCTGGGGAGATGGATGGAGCCTTCCAGTAGCTCTCAAAAACAAAAAATGAAATACCAGAGGGGGCGTTACACAAATGGGCTCTTTCAGGAGCACACTGCTGAGCCTGCTTCTGTCTTCCTGGAGAGAGACAGCAAATAAAAAGAAGCCTAATGATTGTGTGGAAGGCCACCAATCTGTCGCTGACACCTTTCTGGGTAAATGAGATTACACTTTGTCTCCAGCCCCTTCCCAAACCCAGTCGTGTGCCGGCCCCTCCCCGGCCGTGACTGGGCCAAGCACATCCGTGCGGCCTGTTCTGCTGTTAGTCAGCTGGTCTCCCGCCCGCCACCCTCCCCCTCCCTGGCATGGAGTTCATTACCTCCAGAATCACAAGGCTGACAAGCTGTTTATGAGGTGTTTCTGGGCTGTGTGCTCTTAAAGAATCTCCCCTCAAAATAGGGTGAGCTCGTTAATGGAGGAAGTGAGGTCAGTACTCTGACAGTGCTAACAAGATGACAGAATTTATGAACTGCTGTGGTAGAAAGATGGAGTTATCTATAGTCTATTCGTATAATAAGGCCACTGGGGGCCGGTTGTTCCTCCCCTTGAATTTGCTTTTCTTCCTTCATTCCTTTTTGTTGACCGGCCCTCGCTTGGCCTACCTTTCTGATCCACATAGAACATGATTACTCCGGACCCCAGCGTCGCTGAGGTAAATGGCATGCTTCCTCCTAAGGCCTGGTGGGCCTGCTCTCCAGGCTACTGGGAACCATGGGAGAGTCTCGTGGGCCAGGCCCTTGGTCAGGTTTTATGTAAAATCTAAACATGGTGTCAAATTGGCAGCATCTCAAGACCAAGTTCAAATGTTGAGCTTAACATAAGAAACTGTGGCAGTTTCTTTTTAAAGTCTGATGTCCTTTTAATTCCAATGAATGGGGACATATTTGTTTTTCATAACTCTGTGAAGTGGAGGTAAATCGTCTTGTTCCTGGAGTAAAATCACCATGACCTGAATAATCAGGGAAGACTCCCTACGGATGTACGACTTGGACGAAATAACAGAGCAAAAGATTTGAAAAGTGAAGGGGAAGAAGGAAAAAAACGAGAAAATAAGCAAAACCATTTCTGGCATGAAAACGAGGAGCCAGTTTGCTAATAGAATTTATTAGTTGGAAAAACTAGTCACAGGCAGGGTCGACTAGTAACAGGGAATAAACTATTACCTGTTTTTACATTTTGAGAATTCGTTCTAATGAGATCATTTCACTGTGGGAGAATCAAATGTCTGTTCAGAAACTCGCCACCATGATGGAGGCCGCTGTCTTGGTTTTTACTTTGACTCAATACGACTTGTCAACCGAAAGTATTAAAAGTAAGCATCCCCAGCCAAATTATTAACTAGATGCATTGGGTATGATTTTTTTCTACTAACAGCACTTCACCATTAATTGGGGACAAAGAAAAGTAAAGAGTTAGATAAGAAAAACAAATAAAAGCACACTACTCTTTTCTCTGCCTCTCTGGACACAGAGAACTATGAAGTAGCAAGTGGTCCAAGTCTGTCTGACTCCAGAACAAAGTTTATGTCAACTTGATTCAAAGAAAGAAACAACAACAACAGCAAACATTCATCTTACTCTTGAATCTTAAGGTCTAAAAACGTTGGTTGTTTGCCTAGTTGCTGTCCCATTGGGGTCCACCAGACACATCCTGACGCACTCCAGAGCTCAAGAAAGAGATTGGCTAGTCGTGGTAAAGCCAGATCACCAAGACCGCAGGACTAAATCTAGTCTGCTTCACATGGGTAACTGCTACTTATGCAGCCTGATCAGCATGTGAGGGCTGTGTCATTGGACCTCCTCCTCCCTCGAGGCTGACTCGTATTTGACCTCAGGAAAGACCTCTGGTGGGACACTTGCTGGATTGAGCCCAGGACATGAGAATATTCCAGAGTCAGATCTGGGAGTTGGCATCAGTGAATGCTCTGCAGTGGGATCAGGGATGGATTCAGGAAAAAAAAAAGCCCCCCCACACAGCATGGATTCGGAGAAAGAATTGTTAACATATTCTCATCTGTGAGTCATGCTGCTAATTACCCTAGAGCTAAAAGACCCCATTTACGGGTTTGAATTCTTGTCGTCCTAAGCAACCTTATCTTAAGTGCTTTCATTTTATTCCCCAAAATATTTAGTCCGAATTGTCTTTTGCACGGTGCAACGTATAGCTGCCAGATCCCTGACTCGTAAACCTGGAGTACTGTGCATTTAATTCTGTGAGCAACGCAGGAAAATCTGTTTCACGCCTTCTTGGGCTTGATGGGGGAGCTGGGAAGTGACAACAGGAAATTGGATACGGGAAAGAAAAGGGGGAGCCCTGGGCATGGTTGTCTTGATCACTATCAGGAAGGCCATATTACTGAAAATGATCTCCATGATCTTTATGCCAAATGGTCTAAAATTCATCCCTTAGAAATTTCTTTCTGTGTATTATTGTACACGTTATTTCAAAACACAAGCCATGTGGGACAAGTGACCTAGTTTCATTCCATATGAATAACTCTATACTGGACAGCAGACCGGACTTGAGGATATAAAGAGGGGGACGCTGGTCCCTGCCTTCACAGAGCTGCATCTCACTGTTATCAGCCCTTCACACTTTAATGTGAATGAATTTATCACATAAATGTCTTCTGCGAGGGCTTGACGAGAACAAAGTCACATCATAGATTTAAGGAAATGGAAACCTAGAGATAGTAACTTTTACCATTTTCTATTTAGTGATTTTAGAGTGGAGCCCGGTTTTCCCACATAAACTTCTGCTGAGAAGTCTCTGGATTTTTATCTTTCATGGAAATACGAGAAAACAGAAGAGTTATTTGATGCTTATTAATGATAAGAACTCTAAAGTTAATCATTTCCCCTCTATTTTCCCTACCAAACAAATTTTAAATCTTAATTTTTGTCTCCTCTGCTAAAGCACCCTAGAGGGCAAGATACTATGTCTTAGTCGTAAATGCACTTATATAAGCCACTGTCCTCTCTCCTCTCCCCTCCACAAATTCCATCTGTTCTCCACATTGCAACCAACTGATCTTTTCAAAATGCAAACCTTAGCATCCCCTGTAGGCCTGGGAATCAAATCTCAAATCCCTAAACACGGCCCCAAAGCCCCCATCTCCAGTCCCATCTCCAGTTACGCCCACTCCCTCTGCCTGGAAGCTGACTTAGTGGGGACCCCGATGCAAGACTTGATCCTGAGACTCTGGGATCATAACCTGAGCTGAAGGCAGATGCTTAACTGACTGAACCACCCAGGGGCTCCTGTGCTTAATATTTTAATAGAATTTTTTATACACACACACACACACACACACACGTGCACACGCATTATCTAGTACACACAACATTCTTTCCTTGGACCACATTAAGCATGGACGACTGGATATTTGCACCAGGACACCCTAGCCATCGCCAGCTTCCTGTTGGCATTTTACCTTCACTAAAAGACAGAAAACCACTTGAAACACATTTAACAAGTGACGCCGTGAGCCACCTGGTCATCATAAAACAAAAAGTTGCTTAAGTATGTAGTTTTGCCTCATACCAGTCTCTTATCTGACTATTCCTAGAACCAGAAAGTAGGGGGACTGAAAATCCATCGCTTTCACATATACCATCGTCGTGTGAATTCATCTGGGAGACCCTTGTGACATCCATTTCTCCCTTTTCATTCCAGTCTTCAGTAGAAGTGGGTGTCCTGCCGGATATTCCTACAGAACAGCTGCAAGGCTGGAGTGGTCCTGCTTCCGCAGTGTCCCTGCGGGCTGGGGGCTGGGACCCGGCGCAGTCAGATTAAGCTTCCCCTCGCCTGCCTCCCGTGTCTGGCCTGTCAGATATAGGCAGTTTTATTTTTCATCACTTGCTTCTCGTGTTTTCTTTTCATCCCTTTGGAATAAACAGTCTTCTCTGTCGACCCATGTGGCTACTACTGTGTATTTCATCCCTCTCCTAGAGACCTGCTTGGTCCACTTAGAGAGGGAACTCAAATAATTAATAAGCCCCACTGCCTGAATTGTGCCCCCAGCACTGATGCTTCTGAAAGGCACCGAAAACGAGCAAAACCGAACCGTCTAGAAGTATGTCGACTTCGCAGCAGGCCCTAAAACGACCCTCCCTGCCCCGCAGGAAGCTGCTACTAGTAATGAGGGACTGGAATTGTTTCAGATCTGCTCTGGGCTTCATTCGTAATTGAACGTAAAAATTCAGAAATTGCTAGAATTAAATACACCGGGTTTAAGGAGCCTTGGCTTACAACCTAAACAGCGTGGGGAGTCTCTCCACCTCACCGGCCTTTGCTCAGGGATTGGTCTCCCCACGTGGGTCCTCGTTCAACTCCAAAAGGGCCTTTGCTGATGTCACGGTCCCTCAGGCAGGAAAGGCTCGGGAGAATTCTCCCGTGAGGGAAGCAGTGGTGAGCTTCAGCCTGATTAATGGAGGACCAGGCACTTGCCCTTGGCGGCTTCCTTGAGGCCACGCTGTTTGCTGCCCAAGAGCTACTGTTCTTTCATTTTCCCCACCAGCCGGCAGGCACAGACTCCACATCCTTCCTGCCTTTTCCAGCCAGCCCGAAGAGGCCTCCCTGACTTCCGACTGAGGAGCCAAAGTGCCTGGTTCCCTCCCCAAGGCAAGCCTGACCGGGAAGACCCGTGAGCCGGGACATTGCCCAAATCGGAGGGTCTTCAGTCAGTAATGAAACCCTCAAGCCCAAGTGCAGAAAAGTTATGTCCTTTTCTCAAAAAATTGTAAGGAAAAAGATGAATAAATTTGACTTTGTACAAGTTTAAAACTTCTACACGACTCCACTAAGCATTGTAATAAATAACCGGAAATAAAGTGGTCACAATTCAGTCAGGTGTGGAATGGAGATGTCCCAAGTGATAGGGGACATGCCCAGATTCCCTGAAGCCCAGGGACTGGAAAGCTGGTGGAGGAGTGACAGTGACCTTAGGAACCCACCTCAAGTACTGGGGCCAGCCACACGGGGAATGGAAAGTGCAGGGGAGGAGCTCGTGACTCTCGGACCCATCCACCCATGGCCAGGGACAAATGCTGGCGCCAGAGGACAGCCACCACCTTCAGCCCTCACTGAAGTTCTGTATCAGTCAGCTCAGGCTGTGTAACGAAGTACCACAGACCTGGCGGCTGAAACAACAGAAATTTATTTTCTCACAGTTCTGGGGGCTGGAGTTCCAAGATCAAGGTGTCAACACTGTTGTTTCCTTCTGAAAGCGTGAGGGAAGGATCTGTTCCGACTGCTCTCCTTGGGCTGTAGACGGCTGTCTTCTCCCTGTGTCTGTATCCAAATTTCCTCTTCTTGTAAGGACACCAGTCCCATTGGATTAGGGTCCATTCTAATGACTTCATTCTAACTTAATGTACTCCTTAAAGACCCGATCTGGCAAATACAGTCCCATTTGAGGTATTGAGGATGAGGGCTTCAACACAGGAATTTTAGGGGAGACACAATGCAGCCCATAAAATCTCCTACTAAAAACTTTACCACTCAGTCTTTTGAAAAGTCATGTTCCTTGGAATGCAGTCTTTAATTTTATAGAGAAAATTGTACCTCATTTGTATTTTGATGAAATGCTGTAGAGTAATTTTGCCTTTTTTATTCTCAGGATTATTACATTTCAGTCCTCTGTGATGGAAAAAGACTATCTAGAAGTTCAAAAGTGTTTTCCAGTGTCTTTTAAGAGCATTTCAACTCCACTTCTTGGCCATCCTGTGAGATTAGAATTGACACATTTCCAGAAGTTTCTGTTTTGTTTACTTTAGGGTCTTCCAGCAGCATCAAGAAAAGATGGCATTCTTCTCAGTGCCTCTTATAAATCATGGCGTCCAGAACTGAACAGTGTATCCCCCAGTAGGACCTGCCAGCCTTGCGTGCAGGGGCGTTTTGTAGTCTTTTTTCCACGCTCTGTTGTTCTTTCGATCACATCAGCTTTGGGCCACCATATCAATCTGTTGAATGTTCCTGCTCATTGTCATCCAGAACCTGTAAGGCTTTTTCGTGTGTGCCGCTGTCACTCCTGGGCCCCCATTCTAGCACCTTCTGCAGAGGCACGTGTGTGTACATGTGCATGTATGCCTCAGTGTGCGAGCATGAGTGCATGAACACACCAGTGTTGGTGCGTGTATCTTAAACCACCACACGGAATGTTGACTCTATCTTCATCATAGGTTATTTTGTCACCTTCGTTTCACCATCCAACCTCTCGTGAACGTCTCAGACCCTCATTCTGTTGGTCATCGCCTGGGCAGTCACGCCCTCCATGCCTGTACTTGGGTCAGTAATGAACATGTTAAATAGGAAAGGGTCAAGGGCAGATCTTTGAGAGGCAGCACATCAGAGGGCTCTGTCTGGCTTGACACGGCCCATTAAAGAGTCCTCTGGGTTTGCTTGCTCAGCCATTTAGGAACCTGATGAAGCCCCCAGTAGCCTACCCTTTCCCAGGGTATTCACACAGACATTTGAGAGGCTATTTGACTATTCTATCTAAACCCAAATAATAATAGTAATTTGTTTACAGCTTCCCCCAAATCGACAAAACTAACACGTTTTGCGGTGGGGGAGGGGAAGTGAAGAATTCTTCCTTTTAATTTGTTCATTGTTAATATATGCCAGCTCTCAGTTGTCAGAGGTGACCCTTTTACGCAGTTGCAGATCACTTATTTAATACATATGCAGCAAATTTTGTAGGAGAGCAAATTCAATTTCTCCAGTCTAGAGTTGTCAAAGACCACCTTCTTCCCTCTTTTGAAAATTTTTACATTTTCTCAATTTCACACCCATTCTCCTAGGCACATTCAGAAACTATAGGGCAAGTGTTGTTCAAATCAGCTTTGAACTATTGTCACCTAAGAACTCCCCAAAAGGGGGATAAAGGACTTCAGGAGAAATCTGCCCCACCCCAGGAATAAAGATGAAACAGACAGACCCTGTACCAAACTGCAAGCTTTTAGCGGTGATACTTATTTCCCTCACATGCCACGTTCTTGAGAATTTTCTGCCAAAGCCAAAATGTTTGAGTAAAACAGTCATTCGACAAGAGAGAGGAAAGGAGAAACTCTAAGTACTTCAGGGTTGTACCACTGAATCGAGTACTTAATCCACAACTTATCGTGGCACTCTTTCTTTCCTGCATGTTTGATTTGGCCAGATGAAATTCTAAGTTCCTCGAGGGTGGGGTTCATATCAGATCTTTCCTTTGGAGCCTCCACTGTGACTAGCAAAGCACGAGACTTACAGATGTTTGATATATACTAGTGTGTCTGGACTTGAAAGGAACAATCAATGAGAGCCAAGAAGAAACTGGAGTAAAATCAAAATTACGTTTTTCCTAAGTGAGATGTATCGTAGGAACCTGTATCTTTTCTTTCTTTGCAGCTTGGGCATCATCATGGAGGTGGTCACAGGCAGAGCAGAACCCGTGCTTGCAGAACGGAACACAAGTGTAGACATTCATGTTTGTTGAGTGATGAGTGGCTGTCAGAGATCTAAATCTGAGGTTGAAGTTGCATCAGAGTCCCCTGGACTTGTGAAGACACAGATTACTGGGCCCCGCCCAGAGTTTTCAATCAGTTGGCCTGTGATGGGGCCTAAGAGTCTGACTTCCAACAAGTCCGTAGGTGATGCTGATGCTGTCGGATGGGGGACACCGCTCTTGCTCATGTGCTGTTATAACACAGACACCGCCTTTACTATTAACACTGCTTTATGTCTCAGTTCCTCTGCTTGGATATTTTATATGGATGTGTAGAAACACCTCACATCCTCTGATTATAATTGTTTTTATCCTTCGTCTTTTCCCAATATTCTCATCCCTGCGGCTTTTGGAAGGTGCAAATGAGTTGATTTTGTGGACCGAGTTGATTGGGTGGATGGTGCTCTGGACATCAGACTGACTTCTGTTCCTTCAGCAAATGTGGGAGCCAAAGGTTGCTATCAGCTAAGTCTGATGTGGCAATGTGCGTGGCACACCCAGCCACGGCCCAGCCCACCAAGCTGCAGCCTTAGGAATATCCATGGGGATGCCGTGCCTGGGTGACTCAGTCAGTTAAGCATCTGCCTTCAGCTCAGGTCATGATCCCAGGGTCCTGGGATTGAGCCCCACATCAGGCTCCCTGCTCAGAGGGGAACCTGCTTCTCCCTCTTCTCCCACCCCTGCTCATGCTGTCTCTCAAATAAATAAATGAAATCTTAAAAAAAAAAAAAAAAAAAAAAGGAATACCCATGTGGCCTGTCTATTCACAGAAAAGAAAAAGAGGGAGGGAGAGAAGACTGTACATAGATCCTAAGAAATAGTCTCATCGATTCTTCTCAGAGGAAAAAAGTAGTTAGGAACTCTAATTTATGAAAGACCACCAAATCAGAACTTTATGATCTCCTACATGCAGCACTTCCCACCTCCCACTTCAATACACTTCATCCCAAATAAGGTATCAGATGAGTTCACCAAGCCACAGTCTTGATAATGTCACCCTCTTGCACCAACAGCTTTCAGGGATACTAATCTCATCTCAAATGGGATTAAGCATTTCTAAAACTAAAAGCAAAGAAAAAGCTCCATTAAGGGAAATCTTCAAAAATTTGATATACAAAAATGTAAAAGATTTTATATTAAAAAACAAAAATGAAAAAAATAAATAACAGAAAAAAGAGTTGAGACATATATGATGGAAGTACCTTTAATATATAAAGATTTTACAAATCAATAATGAGAGGATGACTGTATTACAGGGAAAAAATGGGCAAGGACACAAAAGAAAAATGTACAAACCACAAAAAGTTTTTTAATTAAAAAATTTTTATTTTTTTATTCACGTATAGTTGCACACAATGCTACATTAGTTTCAGGAGTACAACATACTGTGTCAGTAGTATATATACACAATGGAATATTAGTCAGCCATAAAAAAGAATGAAATCTTGCCATTCACAACACCATGGATGGACCTAGAGGGTATAATAATGTTAAGTGAAGCAAGTCAGAGAAAGATAAATACCAATTATTTCATTTATATGTGGAATCTGTAAAACAATACACATGAATAAACAGAAATCATCTTGAGAGACCTTTTTAGAATTCAAATCAGTATTTCTTGAGCCAACATCTGGTAGGTGTCTTGGAATGCTGAACAATCCAATCACCTCACAAGTCTCTGTGTTAAACATATGTGTATCACAGGATCTCTCCAAAATTCTGATCCCAAATCAGAGCCAAGAGATTTAGTAAAACAAAGCCAAGTGAAAAAGGGAGCAAAGAAATCAAGGCATAATCGTAATCTCATTCCTGAGCGAAACAACCTGTAGATAGGGTCCCCTGACACCAGAAATGAAAACCATCCCCTCAGATGTAGACAGAAGTCCCCCTCCAAAGGTGAACATAAAAATGATGCTCCCTACAAGCTGAAAACTGACACAAATGTATGCTTTTCTATTTGGAAAAGAAGTCCCTTGGTTTGGGGTATTCTGCAGAAAATTCTCAATTCCTGGACAGTTTCACTAGAATTCAGTCAGATACTTAGATTAGGTAGTGACTCCCAGATGAAGCCTAGGGCTAAAATTCCTGAGACAGGGATTACTATGGATGCCAGAATTCATTCTAGAAAGTGGAATTACACAGACTATCATTTAGCTCAGAGGGTTTCAGTTCAGTAAAGTATGTTTAAAAAACAAAAAAGGCAAGATTTATACCTTCAGGCCCATTCTTGCCCAAGTTCACAGCCTAAATTTTTTTTAAAAGAAACCTTTTCTTCGACCATGTATAATATACCAATTCACAAGTTAGCATGTTTGACTCCAAAAATCAATAGAAGTCTTACAGGCCAAAATAATAATTACCATTGTTGAGTGTTCAGTGCTAAGATAAACTCCATAGACACATGATTTCCTCTGTAACTTTATTAAGAAGGTATTCCTCCCCCATGTTACTCTTGATGAAGCTAATGCTTAATGAGATCAAGTAACTTGTCCAAGGCCATACCATTAGCAATCATAATGTCACTAATTTTGTACTTCTTACTCTATAATCAAAGACAACTCTTATCTAGTTGTTTTTCAGAATGCGTTTAACTCAAAAGTGCCTTTCTTATAACTCGTAATGGGTAACAAAAATCAGAATGGCACTCTCACGTTATATTGAGTTTATTAACGTGGGACCGGTATGAATGGGGTTGGTCACCAGTGGTCATGCCATAGTCAGAATGTCTATACAGGTGTGTGGAGATTTTCAGACATCATAGTTACATATGGGGACTTCTCTAGAAGTTTTTTCCCTGCTATGCAATTCCAATGAGAATATACAAGTACAGCCTGAAGGGGGAAAGCTGGCTTAGATTAGCAATATTGTACCTCTCAGAAAATGTCAGATGGTAAACAGGTCTTAGCTAATGTTCTCCACTGTGCTAAGAACATCCCGAAGTATGATTCCTTAAATTGTCATCTATGTGACTTTCACCAAATATTTATAAAAGAAAAGAGAAATGAGCCAAATTTACTCCTAGAAAGATTCAGTGGATAGTTTCCTTTGTTGGAGCAGAATGGTAAATTCTTGAACCATTCTGGAATAGGACTCAATTGCCTTTCCTTTAAGAGTAACGCTCATTACTGCTTCTTTCTCTTTTCTCTCTCTCTTTTTTTTTTTTCTTTTATCTGTGGTTGCTTACCAGTAGGGACAGGCACTATCTTTGCAAATTCAGTCCATGAAATCTTATATACGTCAACAATCTTGAAAATTTCTGGGCATCTAACAAATAGAAACCAGGTTCACAAATCAAGACAGCCCAACCCATTAGATCAACCAGAACAGCCAGCCAGTCAGTAGCCCATACATTAGCATTGTTGAAAATAGAGTCACCCTTGCTCAAAAACGCAGCTTTTATTGATGAGCTTGAGACTTTGACCTTTGAACAGCAGTGGTGGCATAAGACCACAAAGGAATAATAGCTCTCATTTGTTGAGGACCTACTGGTATCCAGACACTTGCCCACAGCACTGGATTTACTCTTGTTAACATCCTTGCAGGTAGGTATCATTAAGCTGGTTTTATGGATAAGGAAACCGAGGTTCAGAGACATCAAGTAACATAACCAGGATCACTTCGCAAGTGTTAGAGACTTAAACCCAGGTCTCCAAAATCCGTGGTCCCCCCACGCCACTGCCCTACCACTATTATATCACTACAGAGATACCCGCTGAGACTCTTCTGTGTGATTCTACTTTCTAGAATGTGTTATTACATTCTGGCATCTGGTGTAATCATTGCCTCAGGGTTTTTAGCTCCAGGCTCATTTTGGGGGCATTACCTAATCTTAATAGTTAGCTAAACTCAGAAAAACTAGCCAGGATTTTAGAGATTTCTACAGAACACCGAAAGCCTGAGGGCTGTCATCCCAAAGAGAAAGGAATGCTATTTGTGTATATTCTCAGAGTACATGGAGCATCATTTGTTCATGTCAATCCTTGGATTGGGAACTACTGTCCAAACCAACTTCTGTTGGTTTCTAATTCCTGTGTCAGAGGGCTCTGTTTATTGGTTGCTTCCGTCAGTATTGGGATTTAGATTGTCTCTGGATTTCTTTGCTCCTGTTTTTAATTGGCTTTGACATCACAAACTTTCAGCTCTGAATTGAGGTCAGGACTTTGGAGGATCCATTGGAAGGGGTGTAAAAGGAGTCATTCCTTTTACATGTTATGTATTAGAGTTCATAGTTTTTTAGAATGGGGAAAGAAATCACAAGTGTAAAAGTTGGAACAGGCCACAAATATCACAAAACCCACAAGTGTAATCTATCATACTCTATAATATCACCTACATTTTTTGGTTAATATCTTTTGATCACCTCTTCAAATGACAGAAATTTTGTAATATCAGTTTCTGTGGTGATTATTAAAAGATAATTCAGGGTTTCCTCAGTCTTGAGTAATCTTTAAAAAAATGATTGAGGGGCACCTGGGTAGCTCAGTCGTTAAGCGTCTGCCTTTGGCTCAGGTCATGGTCCCAGGGTCCTGGGATCGAGCCCTGCATCGGGCTCCCTTCTTGGCAGGAAGCCTGCTTCTCCCTCTCCCACTCCCCCTGCTTGTGTTACCTTTCTCACTGTGTCTCTCTCTGTCAAATAAATAAAATCTTTAAAAAAATGATTGATATTTCAGAAAGATAACTTAGACCTTCATTTGTTATTGGTAATGTGAAGTTTTAGGATTGTTGTCAAATTTGAGAAAAATCTCTATGGAGTCACTTTCACTATGAGAGTTGTGACATTTAGAAGAATTTTTCACGGACTAACTTCTGCCTTTGCAGATTGCATTCGTTGCCTCCAATGTCCGCAGACCTCCAGTGCCAGGCGCCATTGGACAAGTTCCTACGTCATGCATATCACAAGGCAGGTGTTAGGAATATCACTCAAAGCACTTCCTACTCCAAGACATCCAGCAGTAGCTTAACTATTCGTAGAAGGGAACTGCAGACCACATAGAGACATCCCATTAAGCCAATACTAAGAATAGTCCCAACTCAACTTCCCCACAAATGCCCACAACCACCCTAAGGTGGGGGATGGGACAGGGATCCCGTGGAAAGACTCAGCAGATGTTGCCAGTTGTAAAGTATCTCAGTAAAGCATGTCCTCAGGTGGACATTCCCCAGGGGCTTTGAAGGTTCTAGCGAAAGGCCTGGGGCTTAGGCTTCATTAGTTTCACAGGAAGAGTGAAATTTTCAGGGTGTCCCTACAAGCTTTTGATTCAGAACCTGCCCCAAGTAGAGTCTGGATTGTAGACATGAATGAGAAGGTAGCCCGTGTTTCTCTGTAAAAATAACCTGATAGTTCCAAATGGCCTATCAGAACACTTTCCTCAGAAACAGTAAGACTTTGGATTCCTTTGCTCCCCCCACCAGGCAGAAGCAGAACGTCATCTGGCCCCAAACTACTATGGTAGTGCCCAAGGGGAGCACTTCTGGCTCTGCCAAACCAGGACTAAGGCCTGAGGGAGGACGTACCACAGGCCCGGGTACCCCAGCGCATCCCAGAAAACAGTCTGGCTGCCCATCACCTACTCATTTCCTTCTCCTGTGGGCCCCAGGAGCTGACACCCCGTTTCCCTACTGCCCCTCATTATGTCAGCACAGGGCTGTGATGGCTGTTTTGGAAGCTGTCCCACAGCTTCTGCCCTTGTGTCCTGTGACTAAAACATCCCCCCCCCCACACACACACATACACACACATGTTACCTTTATGAGGTTTTCCTAATAGGACATTACTGCAGGCAAATAGCCACTGAAAGGCCCCTTCCATGTCTCCCATCTTCCTATTTGTTTTCCTCTAGGTAGATAAAAACGAGGCACACCTGGTTATAGATAACAAAGCAGAGGGCCCAGAATAGAGACAGAACTGGAAAAAGAGTCCACTGCATTTCAGGAAAATCAGGACCTGGAGAAGATCTAAGGAATTTTCTCTCAACAACAACCCAGGGCCCTCCATGAGTGAGACCGAGGTACAAAGGATCCTGCCTCCCTGTGTCCACGCTGGGGAGGACCGAGGTGGAGGGAGCAATCTTCGCTCTCTGCCCCACACTCTTCCTCCCCCAGCCCTCTATCCCCGCCTAGCAAGGGAGGCAGAAGAGGGTGAGAAAGTTCCGGGGAGAAACAATGGAATGAAGATGGTGCAGGGAACCCCAACAGAGCTGGCCGCTGGCTGGGACAGCCCATCCCCGTGGCTATCGGTGAAGAGAACACAGGTAAAAAAGATTACCTAGCTATAGATATGCCACACTTTTTAAAAAAAATTTTCCTCCGGTTTGCAAACTGAAGGACGTTTAAAGAAAACTGAAGGGCTAGTATAATGTCAAGGTTAACATTTTAATTGCATAAAACACCAAGAAAGCCTATGCTTGTCATTTTTACAAGGTTACCTTTCCTGTACAATGGAGGCTTTTATCCACCAACTATATGCGAGTTGGTGCCATGACACAGAACGTGACTTACATAAGTGGAAGAGTTCACACTCTTTTTCTCCATATAGCTCCTCCAGAAGGTGCCATCAAGTAGCTAAAGTAGCTAAATTGTGGCCTTTTAAACCTTTCCTCACAGATAAGAAATGCACATATGTGTGTCATTTTGTAGTTTTGAATGCACGGGGCCTAATTCTCCTGTAGTATGTCTGGCCCCTCCGTGCCCAGAGCCCCATCAGCTTCAAAGAGGGGTTTGCAGGTGGAATGGTAGATAAGCCGTGGAGAATATAGCTCTTTGGGATGATGTGATCACATAACAAAAGGCTTCTGTAACCCTGCAAGAAGCCAAAGTTAAGGTTACTGTTGGAGCCTTAACTCTGAATTCCCTGAATCTAGGGCAGTCCAGAGGATATAGCCCCACCATGCAATCCTTCACAGTGTTTTACAATGAGCGGCGGAAGAAAAGGGAAAAAAAAAAATCTTGTAAAGGATGGGAAGCCTTTCAGATCTGTGCATTGGATCTAATTTTTTTTTTGAAAAGTAACTCTGCGAGGTGGAAAAGTAGCTGAAGTAAGTTTCAACACGTTAGGAAAATGACACTTAGGAAATTACAGCTTTATGTATAAGGTACAGAAAGGATGAGGGTCCTTATTGGTTTATACACAAATGTCTGTTTACGTTTTCATCTCATAAGACTCAGGAAGACACAGGAGGTTGTCATCCATGAGCACGGACTTATTTATAAAAGACCCTCATTCCTATAACCAGACTTGAGATAGAAATCCAAATCCTCAAGGGTTGATGAAAAACACCTGTCATTGCCTTAACTATCAACATGAAAATGTGGTCCCCTTAAACCAAGACGGATTCTTTTTAAAACGAAGTTTATACTTTGTGGCTTGTACTTTGTGATGCTGAAGGACGGTCTTCAATTCCTCGTGGACAGCACACCAGTTTTGTTCACCCAACCAGGAGGAAGGCAGCACTACTCTCGTCACCCAGAGCCGAAATCATGGGCTCGGCTGAATGAAGACAAGAGCGAAAACACACAAGCCAAGAGCCACCAACAAGAGAGCCCTGGTGGAAATCCACCTGCCCCCCTGCCTCGGCCACGGGCCCCCACCATCCTCTGCCTTTTCCACCTTCTGTTCAAGAGCGGAGCAAGGATTGCTGCCTGGGAAGAGAGAGTGGAGACAGGAAGCAGAGAGATGGACACCTGCAGTGGACCCGCTTGGTTTCCAGTGGAAGGGACCTCCATCTGAACTAGGGAACGATCAGGAGGATCAACCTCCAGGGAAGCAGGCTGCATCTGTGTTTGGAGAGAGCCATTGTGGTGTGTGGTTTTTAATGAGATCTCAGGAAAAGAGAGTAGGGAGTGGATTATCACCCAGGGTCTGCCCAAGGTTCCCATTGACCTCTTTCCCCTCCCCACTCCCTGAAGCAATGAAGAGCCTCAGCCCTCAACGGCAGCTCTTTGCTGAAGAGAAGAATCAAGGAGAGAATCCACTCCTACTAAGCAGGAGAAAAGAGTGGCCAGATGGGGTGCATGCTATAAATGTAAAAAGCAGCTTGGGTACTTATTTTTAAAAATACGTAAAATCAAATCAGTCTTCCGCTCAAAACCTTCTAATGGTTAACCATGTCACTCCTAGTCGCCTTATCTTGCTTCGGATTTTTTCTATAACACCACCTTTTCACACATATGAAATGTACCTACTTATTATGCTTGGTAACCTTCTGTTCCTCTCCACTAGAATGTAAGCTCCCCAAGGGCAGAGATTTTTGTCTGGTTTTATTCCTGATTTTTCTTTAGTACCTAAACTAGTAGC